>NC_134457.1:33491289-33795307 GCF_047948215.1 Lycorma delicatula | reverse complement strand
TCAATAAATTTCATAAAGATGTAAAGAATACGACATAAATGCTTGGCAATTTTCATTAGCGAACAGCTGACAGCGCAGACGGTGGTGGATGGGGAAATGAAGGGAGCAGACTGGGCACACAGCTCTATTTTAGTAGCGATGGAGATGTGATTGGATAATAACGATAATAATGGTTCGTCTTAGCGTAATTTAAAAAAAAAAAAAATTATTGGGTGAATATCGTTATTTACCCAGAACTTATTCCTCCGTTACTTAAATGTGGGTGGAAGCAGTCGGGTTCCATCCGATTACAATATTTTGTTATTTGTGTAGAAAATCAGGTCAGTTTTAATAAGTAAGCCGACAGGAAGACCAAGGTCAGACAGGACACCAGAGAACATCGTGGCAACAGTGGAAATTAGCCTTTTCATGTTTCAAAAATTACTAATTCTCGAACTTTGAAGCAGACGCATTTCTCTTAATTGAATTTGGTATCAGCAAGTTTGAGCGACTGTTCATACAGCTACTAGTGCAATGGATTATTTGAAACAAAATTTTCCTGTGAGCCTAATCTTTCATTGTTCATATATTGCTCGGCCTGCACATTCACAGATATGTATTTTTTTGTGGAAGATTTTTAAATCCAGAGTGTACGTGAATAAATCCTATAATTTTGATGAACTTAAAAGTACCATAAGCGAGGAAATTGCTGTAATAACCCGTGATGTTAGGTTGAATTTTTTCGAACTTTGGAAAGGCTTGAAGAGTGCCAAGTGAAAAAAAATTTCATTTTGATGATGTCACTTTTAAAAATTAAACTATTTATTTTTTTCATAATTTTTTTTTGTAGTTGAAAAATGCCAATTATACTTCATTGGATCAGAAAAATAAATTTAAAAATATGTTCAATAAGAGTTGTTTCTGTTCAAAAAGCATTTTTTTATGCAGAATTCTGTATAAACCTACACCAACACTATATTAATATAATAGACTAATTACAAATCCCACAACGTATTTGCCCATAATGTTTTTCATGACTGCCTAAATAAGAAAAACAGAGAAAAAGAAATTCTCCACTAGTAACCTCTGCTTACACCAGCGTAAGCACAACAGAACCAAACACTGACAGTGGTTACAAAGACAATCGAAAACATTCCGACGTAAATTATAAACAAATACTTCAATATATTTAAAATGATTGGGAAAAACCGGGATTCCCCAAGCTCCAACCACTGGACCGATTTTGCCAATTTGTTAAAAAAAATTACCCTTCAATATGTTATCATTGGTGCCTGCCCCCTCCGCACACCATTTTAGAGAGATATCCCAAATCCCAAAAATCCAAAGTCATTGTTCATATCTTTTGGAGAAATCAATATAATACCTTGACAAAGTCCCTCCAGTACCAACCAATGGCTCGAGTTTTCTAAATTTGTTTAAATGAAAGCTTATGACTTAAAATAAAAATATATATATAAGATTACAAAAATGAATAAAATTAAAAAAATTAAAGTTATGAAAAGGCGACAAAAGATTTCGCGAACCACGATGGTGGTAGCGCTATGATATATATGAGGAATCGTTATTTACTCAGCACTTAACGATATATATACTCGTGCGCACGCGCGCGTGTGTGTATGTATGTATATGTATATAAAAATAAATAACTTGATCCACCAAGTACAGAAAAAATTTAAATAAGGTAGGATGATACTTACCTTATATATGCATAAAGTACTTTCACGATTTTCTCGCATCTTCAGGTGATACAGTCTTTTAATTGTTCACGTAAAATGACATATTATAAATAAATAGTCACCATTAACAAAATAAATTCTTGATAAATACAATAAAACAGAATTTGCTGAAACCTTAGATATAAACTTTAAAATTAAAATTAAAAACTTCCATACATAAAAATATGTCGTCAAATATTAAAAATGTTAATTAAAAGCTAAAATGATAAATATGTTAAAACAGAATGAATTTATGTGTGTTATTTGGTTAGCCAATATTATCTTACTCCTCTTGAGTAATTTTTATATATGTATATTTAATATTAACTTTTAATTTTGATTTTAAAGTTCTTTGTGTAGCAAGTTATTTATTTATATTAGTATAATAGTACAGAGGAGTATGAGTTTTAAAACTGACTTTAAACACACACACACAAAGGTTAGTTTATATACACCATACTGCACCATTCATATACCAGTCATACACGACAGAAGTTTTTTTTTTTTTTTGAAGTATTTTATTTATTCCTTTTCTAACTAAGTCTGACTTAGGATCTTAGTTATCTTGATGGTGGCTATTTACTTTTTAGGAATAAGTTACTTCTTATGTCAAGTTACCTAACACCGTTATACGTAAAATATTATTACTATTTTAGCTTGAGTCTACAACTCCAAAAAATATGCACGAATAAAGCAGAAATCAAAACGAATGTTGGTAAATTATAAGCTTTACTGAAAATTGATATATTTAAATAATATAATTTTAATTAAAAATACTATAGTGTCCTTGCATACGAATTTATAAATAAAAGAGAATACAGCTCATCCTTTGATCTATATCGTAGTTTTTCAAGTTTTTGTGTTTACGCAAGCGGAAGAATTTTACGTTCCTACTGTTTGTTTAATGTTTGTGGATTTTTTATTGTTGAAATGATAAATATTCGAAGTAAAATTATATCCGTGAAAATATGTTGTTTTTTGTTCTTCCTATAAACAATTATACTTCCCGGACAAATAAATTATATTTAAAATCGAATGGATTAAGTAAATATATGCAATAATAACGCCAGAAAGACAAAACTTACAGGCGTATATTTTAATTTGAAATGAAAAGGTTTAACATAAATTGAAGGCAAAGAAGGATATAACAAATTCATATTACAAGAATTAGATTAAGGAGTCATACCGGGTGATTTCAAATTTTCATTTGTGAAGTCCAAGAAAGACTTTAAAAGAATAAAGAAAAAATTATTGCGATAATTTACAAATTCGGTTTCATTTTATAGAAAAAAAACATCTAGTTTGTGACCCAATATTTACTTTTTTCGATATGGCATTCATTTGTAATGTGACATACATCCCACCTGAAGTCGATTTCATTCTAAATTGTAACCAGTAAGTCGAGCTTTATCTCTGCAGTTACGACGTTAATTCGAAGTCTTAGTTCAACAAAATCAGCAGGAAAAGGTGGTATATAAACCCAATCTTTAATGAAACCTCACTAGAAAAAATGTAGCGGCGCAAATATGGAGATCGTGGTGGCCGTGAAATTAGACCTTTACGTCCAATCCACGGACCTTGAAATTGAGTATCAAGAAATTCTCGGAATTCTAGGTGATAGTAAGTTGAAAGTAATGGCGTCCGTCTTGATCATCGTCGACTAACTGAGCAATTAGAAAATTTTGTACTATATCCCGATAAACGATATTATTTACGGTTACCTTCTGGAAGAAAAACGGGCTGTATAGACTTAGTTTGCTTATGGCACAAAATCATTGACCTTAGGGCTATTACGAATGTGTTGCAAAGTTTTATGGGGGTTTTTCTACCCCATTTTCGACAGTTATGGATGTTCACTTTGCCATTCATGTGAAACGTTTACATATCACTAAAAATTATATCGTCTAAAAATGTATTGTTCTTTGCAATTCTATACATTTCCACACAAAACTCCAGCCGAGCAACTCGTGTTATCATGAGTAATGCGTTAAACCGTGGTTAGTCTCTGTGTCTTCAAATGCAGTCGTTTATTAATAAGTGCCAAACAGTCATTTTTGGAATGCCAGTCTCACATGACGCAGTCAAGTTGATTTCTTCGGAAAGTTTTCTCTGAGTTGTTCCACAGCACCTTCAAGACGTGTGCATCTGGTGATTTTGTATGTTTATGAGAACAACCTGTCTCGACGAAGGTTTGGTGCTAAGACTAAATTTTATGTATACTAGGAGGCTCCCTAACTTACCCTCTACGAAAATGACGTTGAACTGCATTTGGTAACAGCAAATCGTAAAACCAAAACACATAGGGAGCACAGTCTGCAGCAGTAAATGTAACTATTTTTAACAGCACTGGTGACAGCGTTGTTGGTCGAATTCAGTACTAATGAACTATGCGAGTCAAATCTTAATGTGTTTTGCTATAAAATGAGACTAACCGAATCTGTAAGTTATCTAAATCAATTTTTATATGCTTTTAAGTTTGTGAAGTCCTTTTTGAATCACTCGGCATATTACGGCATTTAAGTTTTTGTTAATTTAATAATGAAAGATTGTGCGATAAGTTAAATATTTTTTCTGGATTTTTTATTAAATTGTAAAAAGCAAACAAGTGAAGGTATTTGATGCAATAAATATGCTGAATTTAAAAAAAAATAAACTTCTAAGGAATAGAAATAAAGGGAGAAATTTATAAAACTAGTTAATTACTTATTGATGAAAAAAGAATAAAACGTACTTTCAATCTGTTTATATCTGGATAAATTCTTATGAAACGCAGCCGGTTTTTTTCATGTTATATAGCACTGAAAACTCATTGCAGAGGGTAAATCCGACTATATTGTGATTCCTTCGAGAAAACATGAAGTCATATATCTTGATGTCTCTATTTTCGTCATTTATTTTACTTCGTTTACTCAGTAACTCGTTATCAGAGGTCTCTGTCGTACAATTCCTCTCAGTTCAGTCCAAAAGTCCAAGTTAATTTCGAATTCTTCATGAGACAAATTCGTTGGTCTTTATTGCTTACTCTAGAAGTATAAAAAATTGCATTACGATAAAAATACTCTAATAAAAAAGAAATAATAATAAAAAAACCTTTTATGAAATATTTGCCATATAAATAAGAACTATCTTAGTAATTTTTTAACTAGGGTAATTATTTTTTGTTATGAGGTACTATAAACTAAAATTTAAACTAGCGTGTTAATAAGCAGCTTGGAATAAGTCATTAAATTTTCATTGATTGCAAACTTGTAGTAAAATATAATTTAAAAAAAAATTATTTTCAATGAAACGTTTATAAAAATACGTTAAATTTTTTTTTAAATTATTATTATTATTATTATTTTTAACCAATGATTTAGGATAAATGCCTCTACAACGTATTAATATTACTTTTTCGAACATGGTAGCGTTTGGTATAATATTAATTTTAAGAACAGCTTAAAAATTCCAGTTTGATTTCCTCGACCGCTTTCGGCTATTCTGCCATCTTCAGGAGGAGTCTATAATTATGATTAAAATATATGAAAATATAGAACATACCTAATTGAATTATATATATAACAGTTGATCGACATTTTGTTAACGTTTGTCAAACTTTATAACAATTGAGAAATTGCAATACGGAATATTAACTGGAATATCAAATATTTGATTTGACCTAAAACTTTTAACTTTTGACTAACTTAACAAAATGACGATCAGTTGTTTTATATATATAACATAATTATGTAATTTTTATAATTTTATGTATTTTAAAACTCTTGTGGAAATCAAATTGGAATTTGGTAAGCTATTCTTAAAATTATATATAACGTATTAATAGTATCTGGCAGAAATTTGTAAAAAAAAAACTGTCTAAAAAATTCAGTATTTTTACTAAATGGTAAATTGATTAAATGATTAAATTGACATTTTATCTGTGCTTTTACAGTTACTTTTTTATTTATTGAAATAGAGCAAATCTATTCTTCTGCTGTTACAGTCTACTAGTAAATAATGAAACTATTATTTTGGTAATGTATATATTTAAATAAGGAATTTTAAGTATTTTTAATCAAAAATATTTCTCCTAAACTGTTTATCAAATTTACACACACTTCATTTGTTTATCTCGCTACTGTATAAAAAGACAATCTACTTTTTGTTCGTTCCCTGATAACCGTAAAATCTAGTAAACCAATAGTATTGAAATTTTAACTGTAGCTTTCTCACAAATATTTAACACTGCTCTAACCCCGCCAATCTCACTACTGTATAAATCATAAATAAATAAAAATATATAAATAAATAGCAAGAATTTTTTTTTAGAATTTTAATGTCATTATTTATAGCATTAGGTATTGGTCTACATTGATTTTTTTATATCAATATCGACTTTTCCAGATAGTTATGTGATTTATTAAATTTATATTATTTTCTATAAAAGATCAATTTATATTATTATCATAATAAAAAAACAAATAAATTAGTTTAATAATAAAATTACAGGGAAAAACGAACATTTTACATATTTAATTAGTGAAAAAGTTATTATTCATCCAGATTAAGTTTTTATACAAGTAATGAATAGCGAAAACTCGGAGAACAACAGCCTACACATATAACTACTTCCACTTCTTAAATTTTATACACAGGTGGGGGAAGTCGCGAAGTAAGATTGTAGTTTATAATATTATTTTCATTGGTTTTATTTATATATACTTATGAGTGAGAGTTATATAATTTGATTTTAATTGATTTCCAATAACCACCATGTTTTCTGAAATATACTTGATATATTTATATATAAACAGGTATATGAGCTGGAACAGCCTAAATTTTTGTACTTCTGCAGCACGTTCTCAACGATTTATTTGAAGTTTGGATCCTTCTTATTCTGCAACTTCCATTTGTTTCTCAAAATTACCATCTTTGAGAGGTTATTTCCCGTTTTATTGCGTTCTCAGTGGTTTTCTAAAAAAACAAGAGTACTGGAACTCATTTTTTTTTAATTTTTTTCAGATTGAATTTCATATGAAACCATCATATTAGCTTACATTTTTGCATCCCACGTACTTCTGTGTGGCTTCGTTTCACTGGAAGAGGTATAATCTAGACGTAATTCTTCGCCACCCATAACTCTTTAACGAAACGTTTCTGGACCTATGCTTATGTGTACTTTTTTCCATATTTTTATAAGTAGAATGAGCTGCCAAAGTATATGCATAACCTGGTTATGCAGATATCATTGCTGGACAGATTAAATTATTGCACATAATAGTAATGTTATTAAAATAAAATTATTGTTTCTTATTTAATATAATTTAAAGGATTTAATTTTCTTAACATCTGGTACCGTTGGTATTGATATAATTTGTATAAACAATACATCTCCACTTACCAACAATTTTTTTAATATATTATGCAAGCGCTCTCAGAGTCATTTCTCCTTCCTCAGGGATTTTTTTTTAAACATGAATTTGTATCCCTGTATATAGTGCATATATGTATGATTATAATTAACATTAAAATTGTTATTTTCACAACAGACGATCGTCAATAATTTTAAAAAAAGTTATACGTTAAGTAAATTTAAACGCCATGTCAATAAGATATTTACCACTTTATCTACATACATCTTATAGATAACAGTCGTAAACGTCCTACTGACGTGAGGTTTTATTTTATTTAACCTATAACTTATTTTAATTATTGACGACCGAATGTTATGAAAATAATTTTAATTTTGATTATAATCATAACTATAACACTATATGCACGGATACAAATTATTAGTTTAAAAAAAATCCCTGATGATAAAGGAATAACTCAGAAAGCGTTTGGATATTATATTAAAAAAATTGTTAGTACGTGGAAATATACGGTTTATACAAATTATATCAGTACCAACTGCTAAATGTTAAGAAATACATATATGTGTATATATATATATATATATATATATATATATGTATGTATTGCGTAAGAGATTAGGGTTCTCTATTGTCACACTCCTTCTATGTGAAGGAAGGTAAAATTTTTTTTAATCAATTTGGAGGATGGGATTTAGCACTGGGGGACAGTAGTGACCGCAAGCAAAGTGATATAAAGGTCATAGAACAAGGTATTTGAGAAAAATGATTCAACTGCCTCGGTTTGTCAGAAATCCTCAATCCGTATGTCCGTAATGAGATTGACCGTTTCATTTCTATATACATGGTTAGGCTAAATACATGTAAATCTCCTTGCTTCCAGCCTGATAGACAACTGTGACGACCATTAGACGATTGAAAAGGGTTCATGTGCTAAACTTTATTAATGGTCATTAGAGATGCTCTATTTTCATGCTTTTTTTTCGACACTATTACCTTGTGCATTTACCTTTCTGTTACTATTATTTTTTTTCCATTGTGCTACCTATTTACTATAGTTTTGTGTATCGTATTCTTACTTCCTATTTACCTGTATTCGCTTGTTTTATCAGCCATTCATTTATGTCTGTATTTAATCTTTTATTCGTTTGATTAACTACTTATGCTGATTTTTGCATGACCATCTTCTGTTTGATAAAGAATCTGATGTGGACATCACATGACTTCCTTGTACGCCGATAAAAATTACATATACATTTTTTTAAAATGAAAAGTACATAAAATTTTATTTCATTAATAACTTTTTCATTTTTTTATTGTTATTATTGAATTATTATTTATTGTAATTTTTTTTTTTACATTCAGAGGCTAATAATTATTAATAAATAACTATTAATAAATTAATAAATTTAAATTTAAAAAAAAAAAGTTAAAAAAAGGAGATGAACCTATGTGTCTTCCTCTGGTAAGATTCAAATATTTCATTAATTAAAATTTTATTTGGCTGTAACTGTGGAACCAAAGAAACTAAGTACCACTTACGATATATCGTTATATTTTGTCATATATCGATATATCTCAATGAGGCCTTATCACTGCGTTTAAGAAAAAGTCCAGAATCGAAATGTTTTTGTTTTTGGGCTTTTTTGGACACTTTTGATCCAGTCGATTGCAATCAAAAGGGAAGGTGCACAACTAGATTTTAAAACAGTCCGAAATCCAAAATTTCAACATCCTATGTTGATTAATCGTTTTTGAGTTATGCGAGATACATACGTACCTACAGACGTCACGCCGAAACTAGTCAAAATGGTTTCAGGGATGGTCAAAATGAATATTTCTGTTGAAATCTGAAAACCAAAATTTTTCTCAATTAAAATACTTCCTTTACTTCGTGCAAGGAATTACAAACATTGCGTATGGACTGAATATGTTGGAAACATAACATGTGGCCCACAGATTGGATAAGCTCTAGAATTCAGTAATAATAATGATTATGACATTATGAATGTTTACTGGATTGCAGTTCTATAAGTATGTTTATTAACATGGACGTTTACTATTATTATAATCGTTGTTTGTTTTCGTGCGGGTATCATCAAGGGATGGCCCTCTTCATGTGGTATTTTAACATTAACCGTTTGTAGATTTTTTATCTACGGCAAAAAAAAAACTTTTATATTATATTTTTATTAAGAGAGTTTTATTTAAGAGACTCCTGATTTACGTAAGTATTATAATTAGTTTATTAGTATTGATTAATTAGTGTAACGTTTTTTATTAATTTTAATTACCGAATATATATTTTTAAAAATTTACTTTTTATGTTTCATTTTAATTTAAAGAAATAAAGTTCCGAATTTATTCATTTTATTGTAATAAATTTTTTCGTTTTATATTTTTCATTCGTTTTTCAAATTATTAAATTAAATTTTCCATTTTGTACAAATTGGAAAATGATGGTGAAACAGAACAAATCGAGCCGTGTGACATTCACGATAAAAATGAATAATTGTTGACTAGCTCACCTGAATGGCGTCTACATTCCTTATACGTATCGGGTACGGTACATTGACCTGCACTTGCATCGTCGCTTAACGTAAAAGGCCACGTAATAGAAAAGAGGAAACAGCTTATCATCAAGTATATGAAATTTAGTTTCCTATAATTGATGGGTTGCTTAGTATTCGTTAAACTTTAAATCCCTGGTTGCCGGACAGAAACTTACTGTTATCGTTACCTAATAAACTGTTGATCTACAAAGTTATCCTTTGAACCTATTTAGACCTATGAAATCCATCTCTGGAGAACGTCAAGTAACTGAAATAATTCAAAGATTCCAAAATAAGTTTGTGAGGACCGTAACAGAGGCGTGTCATGGTTAGGGATAGAGAAATGCATGACTATGTAAGATTACTTTCTGTTTATGAA
Organism: Lycorma delicatula; assembly: GCF_047948215.1. NCBI lineage: Eukaryota > Metazoa > Arthropoda > Insecta > Hemiptera > Fulgoridae > Lycorma > Lycorma delicatula. The sequence goes on along the minus strand of NC_134457.1, from coordinate 33,785,310 downwards.
AAGTTCCAAAAATTTAGTTCGCAGTACAGACATGTAAATTATCTGGCAATATATCTATTGGACAACAGCGATGACATCAGACTTAAACGTTCCCATTTGCTGGACCTAAGAGACGTAACCAGAGGAATGACCGGGAGAAGGAACTTATGAGTGGGAACACGGGATAAATCTGTCACTTTGCTGTGTACGTCACTTGATAGTGTACAGATTACAGCTGCTTCTATTACAGACGAATATTTGTTTTATTTATACAAAATTTACAATCTTATTTATTTATGTTGTTTTCATATGTTTTTACTGATGAATTTGTTTTTATTTGTATTCTTTTTACCTGTGATTTATTTCTAGTGCTATGTTAAGTATTGAACCTTACTTAGATTAAGTATACTAACGCTTTTCCTATTTATAATCTGTTTAACCTTTGTACACAATAATGAAGAATTCCATCGTCGATCTCTTTTCAAGTTATTATCATTAATCACATTTACTCATGGCTCCTATGAGGTACCGATTGTAAATGCTAAGAGATAGATAAAAAAAAGTTTTACAATATTATTACCTACATATTTAGGGCTCTAACAGGAATAGGTTGCTTTAATAAGTTGTAGTTTTATTGGTAAAATTATTTTTCCAGCATTAATTTATTTTTATAAAAATAGGTGTATAATTTTTTTATTGCCAAATTTTTTATAATATTTTTCTATAGAAACTATAATTTTTTTTTCTTAAATTTTCTCTAAATTGATTTTTTTATTGTATATTGTTAAAATATCATGTTGAATTCATAATATTTTTTTTTTTTTTAAATTATTTATAATATTAGTAACTATTATAATTTACCCGTATTCAAGAATTTTTATGAAAACGTTCTTCTTATTTATTTACTACTGATTAATTATTTAGTTAAATCTTTTATCTAGTAATCGATGTAATTATTTATATTGAGACAATATTAAAAAAATAATTGTATTATATTTTACTTTCTATCCACACGTATCTTTCAAAACCGAAAAATTTACTATTCATAACATCAGCTAAAATCACAATCGCCTAATAAAAAATCGATCATGCTACGTATTTTACGAGAAATTAGGTTGCCCCTTTTTATTTTTTAGGTACTTAAGACCAGTATGATTATTCACTATCTATCGATCAGGAAAAAAATTACGCAGATCGGTCCACAGGTAGCTCCTTCTTACAATTCTATACCATAGTTACACTGGATTTACAGGTAACTTCCCTTAATAGCCATAATCCTTCCGGTTATATTGATATTTTTTACTGAAAATGGGAGTCGTTAGAGTGTGATCAAAGATTTTTCGTTGACTAGCTTATATAATACAACAAAAAATATTGTTTTCCTTTTAGATTTAAAAAAAATTATTGAAAATGAGAGGTAATGCTTTCTGTTATTGAAAAATTTGTTTTAACTGCGAAACAGCTTATCGTAAGGAAGAACACAATCGAAACCACTCTTAGCCAAATTCTAATATGACGATGTATCATTTTATCTTATCATTTTTGAACGAATAAAATACCTTTCTTACTTGTAAAGTATTAAGTGTATTTTTACTAAAATAAGGATATAAACTTTGGTTTATAGTTTCGAAAACTGAACAATGTAGGTGTTTATTGTAAGTATGTAAGCTCTTTTATCTCTCTTTTTTTAAATCTATCTAGATAATTCATTTATTCAATTTTTTAAAAGGCTTAAGTGTAAGAAAGTGTTTTACGGTACTTAATTGTAACTTTCTTTGCTTCTTTTTTTATAAATATATTTTTATTTTATATGTAAATCTAATTTATACCAAATTTCAGCTAAAGAAAAAAAAAATTTATATTTTTATTTAGTTAATTTATTTTTGAACGAATAAATAATTAATTAGCAATTAATTGAACGAACAATTAACATTAAAACATGTTAATAAAAATTGTAATTATTTTAGTTTAACGGTGTAAAGTGGAGTGTTTAATTACACTATAAATTAAAAGAAATAAAACGGGAATAAAAACAAAATACATCTCGGTTGTAGCCTAACAAAATTTAATACTGAACTATTTGATAACTACGTAAATTAAATGAAACAACAGTGGGTTTTCAATAAATAAATACGAACACAACGGACTATTTTAATATCAATCCTCATTTAAAGTAACACTATTTTATGTGTTACATTTGGCTACCAACAGGCATGAATGACGGTATACTACTATGAACCAACACTCCCAAACAATAACGATAAATAACACGATTTTATTTCTAAACCTAATTCAAATGAAACAAAGCATATTTACCAAAACTTGTATTTAAAAATCACAAAATAAATAGCTTTGAACTGGATATTATTATTTTCAAATTTTATTTAAACTAATAATTATCGTAGAATTAAAATTTAGTGGAAATAATTTTTAACTTAACATCTTGTAATTTTTTAAAAACCTCTATTGCTTAAAAAAAAATATATATATATAACACAAATTATTTTTTTTACTTAGATAAATTGTTATAATTAATTTTTTTATCAAGGCAAAAAAAAGATTCCGGGTAATTGAAAACGGGTATGGATGCTATATGCTTTTAATAAAAAGGAAGGTTACAAAACGGTGTTAAATATAATTTTTATGGTTAATTATAAGCAACACATAATGTATGCTAAAAAAAAAAAATATGGCAGTCTCGGGACTGGCCGACAGAAGCGAAAACTTCAAATAATGAATGCCGATTAGTGGTTTATAATTATATTTGATTATATTACTATTTATAAATTGTGCTAATTTTATTAAAACATATGTTTAAATGATTGTATAATGAATTGAAAAATATTAACAACAAAATTTGGATTAATTTTATTTATTAATTATTGGTAACAAATTAAAAACATGTTAACATGGTTATATATTAATAAAAATGTGAGTACATCAAAAATGAATTTCATGTTTATAATAATCATTTTATCTTATATTATATTTACATTTATGGTTTTTATATTACAAACATGAAATTAATTTTTGATGTACTCACTTTTTCATCCAGTATTCCTCACAAATATTATAACATGTTACACTTACACTGAATTTAAACAATTATTTTTTTGTAATTATTATGAGTACGTATTGAAATATTTCATTTCATGTAAACAAATACTTTGACGTACATAAACAAACATTTCAATGTATATATGTATACAAGCACAACCGAGAAACAAGGTAGTACGGCTAACTATAATTCACACTCTATCTTTACTGTATACTAATCTATACGTATACACGTGTGTATGGGCATGTATATTGAATGAGAGCGATAGAGAGGGAAAATTATGGTGAATCACCGGCAGTTTTTTCTCCTACCTCCCATCCTCTGCTACTACATATTGTACTATACATACACTCATATACGCGTATATATATTGTCGTTCCATGCCTTTTTCTCTTTCATATATATATGCTTAGCGTCTTGCGTTACGTTACAGATTTTGATTACGATTCAGCGATTTTTTCCCATTTTCCCATGTAATTCGTATGTACAAAAAATTCTGACACAACGCGTCTAAATAAATTTTCACTTCAAAAACAATCCTGAGAAATGATTCTTACCATTTCTCTACGACATATTATTAATAACAATGTACACTTATTAAGCGTATATTCTACCACTGAACAAACGAATTGAACTGTCAATGTCATTACGAAGTACCTAGAAGAGAAGAGGTTTTGTTCAATGGTCTTCTTGGATGTTTAACAGACCTTTGACAAGGTCTGGGTTTTTGGTCTGCTCCTAAGCTGAAAAGCAGCCTTCCTCAACCCTTCTACCTGTTTATGAGGGACTATCTCGACAGGTGTTTTTCCCAGGTCTGATGCAACGACAAGTTATCTGTGTTCTTTGACAATAGATTAGGAGTTCCAAAAAGCTCCATCTTAGGACCAGTCCTATGCTCAGTTTTCACTGCGGACCTTCCGGCTTCAGAGTATATCATCTCAGCTTCGTTTACTGATGATACATCATCCTGGGCTTTTGACGAATAACCACAATTAGCCTCAGCGAAGCTCCAATCGGTATTAAATATGATCAGCTTATCGTTAATAAAATGAATGTGAATCAGAATAAATCCAGTCATATTACGTTTTCAATGAGAATGGACTGCTCCGAGCCCATTTTGATAGAATTTTCATCCCACTCTCTGACAGCGTACGGTACCTTGGGCTCCATCCTGATCATCGTTTGACGTGGAAGTACCACACAAGAGAAAAGAAGAAACAGTTAAACGCGTGGTATAAGATCATGGTTGCTAGGCGCAGATTCACACTTGTCACTGTATAATAAATTTTTAATATATAGAGTAATTCTAAAATCAATTTGGTCTTACGGAATAGAGCTATGGGTACAACGAGGAAGAATTTTGAGAATATACAATATTTCCAGAATAAGTTAGCGAGATCCATTGCAGAGGTACCGTAGTTCACTCGAATGAGAAATTCACTACTACCTAGAATTATCTTATTTTCGCGAAGAGGTAAAACTGCCCGTTTCAAATTAATGACAACGGTTTGATAGTTATGTGATTTTTCTAACAGTTAATTTTCTAAGAAACAGCGAGGATTTCCTGCAATTGAAGCATTTACATGTGTTGTACTTGTTGGAATCTGACTGACTATTGAAACTAGTTCAACTGTTGTAAACTAGTTCTATTGTAAACTATTGTACTAACTATTCTGTTGTAAGTTATTGTAACTGATTGAATATCACATATATGATGAGCATCTTTCTATGCATTTATGAGGTGTCTAACCTCTATCCATTTAGATCCGTGATCATATTATATTATTATTATTATTTTTATTATTCTTTGTTTGTCTTTGTCTATGATTTGATTATGTAACACCTATTTTTGGTTTGTTCTGTATTAGATCTTTGTGAACTCTTGGATCTATGTGGTCTTATTTAGTGCGAATGTATTTATAAACTAGCTGCCCTGCCACGCTTCTCTGTGGCACAGCGAAGTTTCTGCGACGTTATTCATCAATTTATTAACTGCAAGTCGCGTGGCTTGCAGAGTTATGGCTGATTAATATTCCGCAACAGGATAATTGTCATTTTTTGATCGAACCGTTGCTAGAATCAATCTAATGAGGATTATTTTCCCAGTTCCTCCTGGCACATCCAAGAAAGTCCCCCCAACTCCGTCATTTATCATTTGCATTATGCGATCATAAATGTCTTTCTGTTCACGCGTTAATTTGGGAATGTTTGATTGGACATGTGACTGAAGATCACCAACGTTGTAACTCTGTTCACAGCGTAAATCCACAATCCACATCAAATGAAGCAATCGCAGCTCGGGTGGGTGCTGGCATTCCCAATTGACTAAGAACTTTATTTGCAATAGCTAAGCACTTGTCTTCAATATTTATCAATGCTTCGTTGTAAATGCCTTCTGTAAATTACATGGTCATATTGGTATTTTCTAGGCGTACTCTATGCAAAATATCCTCAGCCATATGCGATCGATATCTTTCCCATAAATATGTGAGATATGAAGGGAATCAAGCGGTCAATTTAATTGCGAATAATGCGCGAATTTGGTTTGGATGTGCAGTGTTGCACGCGTCATTAATACATATATCCCGCTGTTGGTCGTTTTGTAATAAATTCAGAGCTTGGTGAAAGGCGCAGCTCAATCACGACACGATCACACAAAAGTACCTCGATTAAAGTGAATATTTACTTCAGATTGTATAATAATCTGAATATGATGCAAGTGGATACGTTTTTTTTTTTTTTTTTTTTTTTTTTTAATAAACAATGTAATTGGGAACAAGTATTGTTTCACATGTGACTGCGGTTGTCGTTAGCTAGTATGGCAAGTGTTCCCCTCGCTCCCGGCAGATGGAGCGGTCACTGGTACACAGCTGACCGTTAAAAAAAATGTTTTCTCGCAGTCGCGGGTATGTGACTGATGCGAAAAATAGATAAAAACAATTTTTGATGCGGGTTATATATCGTGCTAAAATTTGAGCTCAATCGGTGCAGAACATTTGGGTTTTTGAACCGTACACAAACGAACTTAATATTTTTATATATAAAGATTTGTGGGCTGCGAAAAAAAGCCCTTAAGTCGTGCGAAAAAAGCACATCATTTTAAATGCTTACAAAAGCAGAGTAATGCTTACAAATTACAGAATAATCAAACGGCGTTGATTTTAGATGTTAATAAACTGCTAACGTAAGTAGAGGTAGTGCTGCTACAGTGTACAACGTGATTCTCGAGTATGAATCTACTAATGAATTACGGTCTCCAAAGAAAACAAAACCCCGCAGGTCAATTGAGAAAAAGGTGAGATTTTGATAAAACCGCGATTCCTAAAAAAATTACACGAATTTGAATTATTTAGAAATAGTTTAGCGGTGTATTATATCCTTTGGAAGAGAATTCGGTTATTGTCTTCGACAACGCTTCTTATCATTAAACGAAAAGAATACCAGCCGTGTTATAGAAAAACAATGATATCAAAATGTGGCTTAGTTCAAAAGGAATAATTTTTGAAGAGGTTTAATTTAATGTTCAATCATCGCAAAGGGTTTCGCGCATTAAAAGTAATTATAGTCCGTATAAAATTGGTTTGACATACAACGCCATATTGGTAAGTCGTTTTTTTTATTCGGCTCCTAACGAATATGTTTGCCGGCCTCCGTGGCGCGAGTGGTAACGTCCCGGACTTTAATCCGGTGGTTCCGAGTTGGAATCCCGGTCAGGCATGGCATTTTCATACGCTATAAATCATTCATATCATCATCTGAAGCAATGCATAACGGTGGTTTCGGAGGTTAAAAAAAAACGAATACTTAGTTGTGTGGTTTCAGTGTTACTATTTGTGAATTTTGTTCTTTGCTTTTACATAGCAAAGAATGCTAAGTGACCAAAAAACGATTGTTTGGTCATATATATGTAAAAAAATAACCTAGCAAAGGATTTTTTGGTCATTATGTAGGGATAATATTTTCTGTGTATTTGGTTATTTCGACTTTTTCTGTTTGCATAGTCTTAAGTCTATCTGGTCTATAAGAAAGTTTGGTGTTTTAATTTATTTACTGTAAGTCATCCTTCTTGGTTTCCTTTTCTTTTTGTTTTGGTGTTTTTTTTTGTTTTTTTTTTTTTTTTTAATAAAATACAGATGTTTTAGCTGTTAAATATAATTCAAAGAAATTTGTTACTTAATCAGTTGTGATTTTGTTTACATTGGCAACGGCCATACGGGCTCTTTGTGATTGGTCGTTGTGTTTGACAGCGGTCATCTTGCATTGATCTGATTGGTTTTCCTTTGTTTACATTTCCATCTGATTTATTAGCCTCTTATTTATTAAAAAACTGTACAAATTAAAAAATAGATAGATAGATTTATTAAAAATAGATGAAAACAATCTTTGATGCGGGTTATATATCGTGCTAAAATTTGAGCTCAATCGGTGCAGAAAATTTTGAATTTTTGATCCATACACAAACGAACTTAACATTTCTATATATATATATATTTTTTATTTACATCCTTATGAATATACATGATTTATTGAGGTTGCTCGTTGGAAACCCCTCATCATGTGCTTTTTGTAACACGATTTTCTCGTGGTTTTTTACTCAAAACTGGTTGTAAATAAATAAATTGTGAGTCAATAAAAAATATTACTAATACGGGGTAAAGTATACTCGACTCTAATAATTGGAATTTACTTACTTTAATTGGGTTGGAACAATAAAAAATTATAAATCAAATATCGGATACTTACACAGGACATCTTTTCATATTCCACTGGCAGCTTGTTACGTCGCTTCTACCTGTTAAAAACGCTTCTTGAAAAAATCGCTTTCCATTTCTTATTGACTGACTCATTGTTTACGAAATGGGTATGAAATCGTGGTTAAACAATTTTGTCAGGTTTTTCCATAATAAAGTAATCTTTATTTAAAAAAAAAATACTTGTAAATAAGTTAAAATATTAAAATCGAATTTGTAAAATACATTTGTTTTTATTTTTATTGATGAATTACTTCACAATAGAAGCTTACATAGAAGCTTGTACATTGGAATATGAAAAATTAAATTTGTTGTGTATGAAAAATGCCATGCCTGACCGGGATTTGAATCTGGGACCTCCGGATGAAAGGCCTAGGCCACTATCACTCCGGCTTGGAGACCCGATAAATTTTGTATTTAATTTATTCATTGAATATTTTATCGTCTTTTTTACTTATTATATTTTTTAAAGGCCTTATAAAGCTTGCTTTCATTTTATACCTCTACAAGAAAATAATTTTTTCTAAATTATTCATTTACTAAAAAAAACTATCGTAATAATTAAACAAAACTTATATTTCACGTACGCTTTCACCGTGTGTTAAATTAAAATAAAAGTTCCAATAAAGGATTTTTAAAGTTTTCAACTGTAAATCATTATGTAAAACTTATCCTTTCTGCGTAAATTGCAAATAAAAGTAAATTAGTTCACCATACCCTCGCCTTATTATATTGGCTTGAAGTTAGTATAATTTTTTTTCTCGAAAAATAATAAAATAAACCTATGAATAAAATTAGATGAGTAACCGAAAAATTTATATAACATTACAAAGATTTTCAGTTTTCTTTTTTTTTTCTAAGTTTCAAGGATATCTAGAACTGCATCTGAATCGCTATATGAAGTGAAGGATTCATGTCAGGGAATCAAGAACGAAACTTAACATTAAGTTCAGGGAGATGTGTACTGATTGTTAGGCAGGAGTCGCAACTGTCATTACTTAACAAGCAATTGCTGTACTCAGCAGGCCTAAAACCGATTTTGACCTAAGGAATCCAACTATGGAACACAACAAGTAAGAGTAACAACGAAGTCGTACAACGATTCCAGAACAAATTATTGAGAAATATTATAACAGAAGCGCCCTGTTATTTTAATGGAATATATTACTGTACGCCATCAATAAGGCTTTGAAAATCATTAACTCAAAATATCGTCACATCCTCTTTTGTAAAGATTCGTGTAGTGCACACCAAGCTTTAGATTTCTTTTCTAAACATCTTATCGTAACCGACATTCATAATACAATTGCTTAGTTGAACCTTCGCAACACACAAGTGAATTTCTGCTAGATCCCTAGTCATTTGGGAATTCCGGGTAAAGAACGTGCGGATTCCGCTGTTAAAAACTCATGCAGCCAACCGTCTTAAAACACTCTTGTTACTTCTACCGATTTTATAAATTCTATTAAACACGCTCTTTAAGAAAGGTAGCTGGACTATTACAGTCAAAAATAAATTCCGACACATCAAGGATACTGTACTGCCATGGAGCTCTTCAATCCGGAATAACAGTCGAGAGGAGGTTAATACTTGCCGTTTACGAATAGGACATATTAATCTTACACATGGACACCTAACGATCCAGACCGATGCACCCGTTTGTGTTTGCTGCAAGTACCACCTAACGATACCACACATCTTTGTGGACTGTGTAATTATTTGGGATTTCGGCGCTGATTTAAATTACGAGCTAACATCCAAGATATTCTAGGATGTAGATATTATAACAGTACGATGATGCTATTAAATATCTTATTGCTTCTTACGACCTTGATGACTGTGGAATATAATCAGTTAGAGAGTCAATAGATGACTTCGTTAGAACCTATCAGGGCTAACAGGGGTTAGTGGTGTGGCGATCACCACAAGGTGGGTCTTCTCCAACGAGGTTGGGATGTTTCTTAAGGCAACGCATATGTATTCGACTTTTAATAATTATTTTAACCTCTTTTCTTTTGTAATTTTGTATTACTTTTTTCTAGACGATGATAACGCAGAAACATTTTTCGCCCTCCCTCCCCCACAAAAAAAAGAAAATTAAAACTATTGTATAGATTACGAAGAACTCATATGGAAGACAACAATCTGTAATGAAATAAATGATTTTAAAATAAATGTTATTGTTCGTAAGAATATTCTGACTTGTTTATTTGTTTTAATGTAATTACTTGTTGTTTTAAATCCAAAATTAACTTGTTATTATAGTAAAGTATTATTTGGTTTTTGTTTGTTTTAACATAAGCACTTTGTTTAAATAGGTAAAAATAATTGAATCAATAAAGACGGTACTTAAACAAAGATACCTAGATATAAATTACTAAACATTACGTAGCAACATAATTTACGCGGTCGGTTGAAAAAATTTGCATTTAGATACATGCTGTTGTTCAAAGAATATATTATGGTTTATCATTGTGAATTATTTTTTATTTTTATTTTTTCTACATGTTTACGTACAAAGCAATTAAAAAAGGAGTTTATTTATTCAGTTTTGTGTTTTTCCTTTAAAGTAGTGAAAACGTTTTTCTTCCTTTTATTTATCTAGCACCGTTGTTTTGTAACAAAATATAAAATTTATTAGTTCTGAAATTAACAATTCACTAACGTTTTTTCTTTATGTTTGTATATTACACAATGTATGCATATTTAAATTCTTTTATGTACACTTATATTTTTAATTATAATTTCCACAATACTTAATAACTTACAGGTGAATAATAATGCCATAAGGTACATAATCCCCACGTCCGGAACATACTGTATTTAGTTCCATGTCACGGGCGATAACTGCTATACGTAATTACAAATCATATAGCCGGCTAATGGGGCTCCGAGTATTTTTAGACTTGTGATCATATTAATAACAACGATCCAGATCTTTATCCAACTTTAAGTCACTATAGGGCTGGACTCTTTTTTCACCTCCAGATCGTCTGTATTACTAAACGATTTTGGATACGGACCTACGCCATCTTAAGAGCTGGCCATATCGCCAGCTCTTAAGATGGCCGGGGTTGACGTGATTGTAGCTGTAAGACAGATACTTCCGTTGTTCATATGCCCCCCGCGATGGCAAGAATGTAGTTAGGTGCTCACGTATGTTGGTGCATGGGAGGCCTGAAAGCTTTGGTGAGTAGGGGCCTGGACTAACTGCAGAGGTTGTCAATTCGTTATGCTGTGCTGGTTGTCCTGTGAAGGAAGTATGTAACCGTGAATGATAAACAATTATCACGTGTTCAACCAATTATGACGATTATTGAGTTTCCCGTGCTTGTGCAACCTCACAGCACCCTTAATTTATTAAAAGGTATAGTCGTTTGCCGCGATTTTCATAATTGCATGAAAGAAAAAATAATGGAGAATTGTCAAGTCAAGATATGATTCAATGCCGAAGGTTGACCATGAGAAGAAATGGTAAAGTTTTTCCTTCTTCTTTGCGTGTGTTAATGTTCAACAGACATTCTAGCCCGAGAATGATGTGCGGTATACATCTTCTTGATGTGCGAACGTTCATACGCAATCTATGGGATATTTTAAATGTGGAAACATTAAAAAGACATTCATTTGTCAGTCAGATGTGAAAGACAAGAAACCAGTTGTGGGGCGGAAAGTCAGGAAGGCGATAGGTGCAAGAACCTCCAGTTTGTTTCAACTACAAAAGACACAACTACCCTCAAACTGTCCGGTTTACAAGATGGAAATTGCGATTCAGGAGGTAAAAACCCTTAAAAAGGTATGTTATCCTGAAGCAAGGAAAATTGTCAGCAGTCAAACACTTCGACCGACAACGACTTATGTAAAAGCGGCTGCTGCACTTTCTTCACCAAAAGTTAACGCGGGACAGTTGCTTTTTATTTTTGCGCCAAGTCTTGTTCGTAAAATTTAAAGAATATCAGGATGAAATCTCTGCAAAAAGAATCAGTAAAATCCGTCAAGATGCATACACCTGAAGTTGGAGAAGGTTCTATAGAAGGATGTTAAGGAGACATTTGAAACCGTAAAAAACACCAGTCCTTCGATCACTCATAAGGTGAACGAAGGTATGGCAAGAGTCCGAGTTGGAGGGATGCAGGTCCAAGTTAAATTAGAGAAGGTCCTGATTACAGAGATTTTTCAACATGCACCTATGATGCCTCCCAAACCAAGAGGACCCCAACGGAAAGGGCCAGTACTACAGCCGCCCTAAAATATCATTGGGAACTGCATCAAGTTTAAGACAAAAATGCTAACCGCTCCATCTAGGTCGGTTTCATATGATGCTGGCCGCAGAACCTCCCTTGTATCGGAGATGGATGAATTCACCATCTCTGAGGCCTAAGACACCTTTTTGTCAGAGGTGAAGTCCATCAGAAAGATGGAGAAAAGATGTAAGCAGGGATAAGCTAAGAGAAAACCTAGGAGATAAACACTGTGATATGTTTTAAAACAAGCTTTTCTAAGGTGCTCATATATTTTATTTTGAAAAAAGTTTAATAGTTTTTAATTATTAAAATCAGGGTTGGATAGTTTTTATGAGTTTTTTTTTTATATCAAAGTAGTCGTTTCCCGTAACCCCCGAAGAAATAAAAATAACTATAATAATAATATTAATAATACTTTATTTTCAATATTTCATGTTTACAAAATATTATTTACAATAAATAAATAAATATATATATCTAAATATAAGCGCATATTCTACAGCTTAATATAAAAATCGTTAACTGGAAAATAAGGAGTAAAGTAATAGCAACATTACTAACTGTAATTATCGTAGTAGAATAATAACTAGAGAGGTAAAATTGTATTAAATACAAAATTAATACCATTATTATTGCTACTTCAACCATGCTGCAGTTATCTTCGTAGTTAAAACCGGTGCCCTTTTGTTACATAAAAGGATCAAATTTATTATAAATAACACTATGCAATTTAAAAATCGAAAATATACAAAATTAGAATTAGATTAAATTTCAAAAAGTTGTGTAGTATGTATTATAGGTTGTTAACAATGCATATTTAACATAATTGGTACTAAGTACAAAACTAAATAAGAGATCACATTTGCTTTTACTTCACATTTACAACTTACAAATTACATTTACTTTTTAATATCTTTAATAAATTCAAATCTATTCACCGTAGCTTTAGCAGCCAGAATCAGGGAGAATTTAACGTGAAACATTGTATTCAGACTAAAAAGGTAAAATATTTCATCACCATCGCATTCATAACATTAAAATAATTTTCAAATGAAACCCTAAGCAATCTAATTGAACTTCCTAGTTCTAAATAAATTTATTCTATACATTTTTGTGATAGGTTACTAGCTTATCCCAGTTATTTCTATTTATAAAGTCGTTAAATAAATCAAGTGACAGTTCGATTGATCCTAGCCATCGACGTCTCCCTCGACAAGGACAGGCATCGAGCAATAAAATAAAAAGTAGCTTCTTCTTTTTCTGTATTAACTAAGGACAGCGCACATTTAAACCCTTGACTCACGGTTTAACAGCTCAGATCGATTAACTCACACCTTTTTTTCATATCAATTTAATTGACAAGAAATTATTTACCTGTCTAAAATGACTGTTTCCCATCGGATTTAGATTCAGCATTTTATAATTACTATAATACAACAAGGCCCAGTTATTCAAAACCAGATCTCCATTGTATTTATCTCTCAAAATAAGTTTATGTTGAAAAGTACGACCTCTTTACTGTAGTCAGACTTGAAATATATTACCATTATATTTAAAATATTACGAAATATACATTTTTATTTTCACACACTGTTACTACAAACAATAACAATTACTTTTTTATTTTTTTTCCACCGGACATTGACTCGGTTAAAATTGGTACCATGTTAAAAGCAGCTATGCCTGACCGGGATTCGAATCCAAGACCTCCGCACAAAATTCCTAGTCGCTGCCTACTCAACTAAGGAGATCGAAAATTACATATTTTATTTTTAATTATAAAATATTGTTCAATAATACAATTTCTGTAATATGACATAAAATTCGTAACTTGTAGGAGAATTTAGGTACCCTCTATATCATTATTAATAAATATTTATTATAAGTACATAAATAATACGAAATATGAAGAAGTTGAAGTTATTTGATTTCGGTTGATTGAATTCGCTAAATTGGTAAAGTTATGACTAGTGGATACCAGAATATTTCTCTATATTAAAAATCTTTTAAACAAAATAAATTATGCATTTTTAAATCAATATGTATAATTTCATCAAAAACTTATTCATTACTATTATCATTTTATTTTTTTACTTTTAATAGAATTCATAAGAATTAAGAGCCTGCTACGGTTCTTAATTCAATCGATATGTTTCTATTTTACGTGTAACATCATATTAATTCAGAAATCAATAACTATGATTTAATTTGCAGAAAATCTTCTAATGAGATACCGTTATAGATTTTTCTGGCACGTAAATGATTTTTGAACGAAGAATTCAATTTTCTACATACATATTTTGGATTTTTTCCTTTATTTCTCTTCAGCGCTGCAAAAAATAATTATAACAAAACTATGAAAGCGTATTTCAATGCGTAATGCACTTTTGTGCAAAAACTCAACAAAATTAATATTAAATTAGAAATATAATAGTACATTATACAACAAGCCTATATTTATAGCCATCGATGCATGAATGCGAAGTAAGTCTCGATACTAGGCTCTGCGAGTGTCGTAAAATTTGCAATAGTACATTAATGGCCATTGTAGAGAATGTGTACGGTATTTTTCTACGGCTGTTAGTAGTTTCTTTACATCGTTTTCATCGCGTGCTTTTTTAACTTGGTTTTCTTTAACTCACAATATTTTTTTTTCATATTTGTCCTCAGATCTTACATCCTTAATATAACATATTTCCTGACATTGCGAATTGATGAAATTTTGCATAATTTGAGGTCGGGTGACAATAAAATATTCCACCGTTACTTTTGCAAACATCCCTCCGTACGGGGGTAAATTAAGGGTTTGATATTTTATAAATATATTAGAAATTTAAATATATGATGTTATCTTTTGAAATGCAAATTAACATACTAATTGACTCATGCAATGTTTGATAATAATTTAATTAAAGTATAACTTGAAAGTATAAATCAAGTTTTTAAAAATCTTTAAAAATATTTGTAATATTATTTATACTTATCAAACTGTTGAAGATTTCTTTCTATCTTCACTTGTTTTGAGCATATTAGTCTTCAATTGGGCAGCGTTCTTTTAGGTTTATCCAAATTTTGAATAAAAATAAAGCTAAAAATAGATAAAACAAAATAACATGATAACTCGATTAAAAAAATTATTAGGCTGACTAAAATAATTGAGGAGTAAAGTGGTTTTACTTTTTCTTTTTCATTGATTCAAATGTACATTCAACTGTATGTGTATGCCTAAATCACCGAATTCGAGTAATATTCAACCCTACAAATGGTACGTTTCACCACAAGATCTTCTGCAACTGAATATTTGATTACTCGTAATCTACTGATATTTCTCCTTCGATCTCATTTTTATCTCCTTACTGGCAAACACTTGGAACAGACCGTCCTAGGAACTTGGATAAATATTAATTTTGTAAATGATCTTTTATATATAAATTTACGTAAAACTAAATTTAATTTATACTAATCCTCAGATAAATTATAGGATAAGATATTAGAGGGCCTATACAGCTTATAGGCCCTCTATTGCCCTAGGCAATATTGCCCTTGTCCTAGGCCATTCTATTATTGCCCTAGGGATAAATTCCCCTTCTTAAACGTCTGGCTGAGTTGCAGTTATCTGGACTATCAATCAGTCGTACTATCGTTAATGCCGGTAAGTGATCTGCACACCATTACAGATCACGGAATAAATTCGTAAGACAATTAGGTCCATAATCACAAAAGAACCGATGCTTCTACGATAGTAATTTAAATTCATAGACAAACTGTAATGAAGTATGGCTATACGACTAATGCTTTGAAGTTATTGAGGATTAAGATGCTTCTTGAACAGATTTAGGATGATACAGTATTCTCTAGTACCCCTCAATTCAAGGGCAGGAATTTAAACATTGGGTGTTTATTTGACTGGCCTAATCGTAAAAATAACATTCATTAAATTGCATTCCACCCCCTCTATTTATATGGTAAAATTAACGGGCTTGCACAGAGTCAGAGTAACTGAGGCTTTTACATATAGATATACTTTATATGTTCGGTTGCTATATTTTCAAAGCGAGGGTTTGAACCCTACTTTTCTGAACAGTGTAGGGCGACCCTCTATACTAACAGGGGCTAACTATCACAATAATCTCAAACCGTTTCAAATCAGTAGCTATGAAGTACATTTAACCTAATTAAGAAATATATTATTTTCGTAATCCATTATAAAATTACAAATTTGAATAAAATAATACTTATGTATAAAATAATTATTAATTTTTTAAGCGTTTATTGCAATTTGACTTTTTATTATTTTTTAAAATAAATTTTAATGAAATCTCTTTATTGCTTGTAGATTGGAACTAAAATTATGTTATATATCTCCTCGTTGAATTACGTAATTATTGTTTTATTTAATCCTGTTCATATAAATTTGTATAGTTGGTTTTTATAGTACTTAGGCCAAAATATGTATATTCTTCATAGAAAATATCATTAAGGTATAATATATATATATATATATATATATATATATGTATATTTGGTTTCGAGTTTGGAATATCGCATAATTTAATAAACTATTCACTATTTCGGTTTTAAAATTAACATGCACTCAGTATTATTAACCGATTAAAACCAATTATTCTATATCGATTTGAATAAAATGGTATAATCCTGGTAGAATTATAAAATTGTAAAAATAAATATAAAACATCAATAAATTACTCTACTAAAATAGCATGAGAACAATTGATAGTTGCTTTAAAAATGTAACATTACTATTCTAATAGAAACCTGGAAGAATTTAAAGTTCGGTTTCAAAATTAATTAAAATCTTTGGAGGATAAGTTAGGTTTCTCACTTAAGAAGTAATATTTTTCCACATCCTTTTACCAACTTTCGTAATTTTAAATAATGTTTTTACTTTAATCTGTTACACACTCAATTTTAAAATTAGAAACTTAACAAGTTTAGTGAAAAACAAACAGAATTTACTATGAAATTTTGTTTGATATTTATAAAATTAAAAAAAAAATTATAATCGGATTATTTTGATCTTTCTTAAAAGAAAGATTTAATATTAAAAAAAATGTTTTGATCCGATCCGTTTTTAAAACAATTTCGTTTTTTTATATGACAAATTAAAAAAAAAAATTAATGTAGGTATGGTTGAATAATTAAATTACTTTTCTTTTTTTTTTTTTTTTTCCCTACTCCCTCGGGCCGGTTATCCATTTAAGTATACGCAGCCCGAGGAAGTGTCCTTTTACTCAAAGGAGGCCTCCCCACCCACCGACTGTATGTCCGGCACGGTAGGTCAGCCCCCTCCGGTCGGATCTTTTCTTTTTGTTTTCTCTACATTGCCTGCCTCAAATCCCCAGGGCAGGAACCGAGTCCGACTATGTCGTCCCCAGCCCCAGCCCCGGGAACCGGGTCTCGGTCTTTTGGTGTTGCCTGCTTCTAACCCCACAGAAGGTAGGCCAGGCCCGACTATGTCATTCCCAACCACCAACTACGAAGCCGGGTCTCGGTCTTTACATTCCCAGTCCGATCTCGTAACGCCTACTCGCGGTCGTAGGTTTCATAAAGAGACAATACTCATGAATATCCTAGTTCTACAATTACTTCAGTCTTTATTAGTACTCCATACGTCTTTCAGTATCATTTTTCTCTTTTAAAACTGAAAAGGAGAATTTTTCAAATTTAAATTTTGGTGGATAAAGTGACAAATGAAGAGGTATTGCGGCAAATTGATGAAGAAAGCATTTGGAAAAACATAGTTAAAAGAAGAGACAGAACTGTAGACCACATATTAAGGAATCCTGGAATAGTCGCTTTGATATTGACGGGATAGGTAGATGGAAAAAATTGAACAGGCAGGCAAAGTTTGGAATATGTAAAACAAACTGTTAGTAGGGATATTTGATGTAGGAAGTATATCGAAATGAAACTTGCACGAGATAGGGAATTATGGACAGATGCATCAAACCAGTCAAATGACTGACGACAAAAATAATAATAAAATTATAATTTAATTTTATAATACACGTTCATAATATCTGTTATATTTCATTATAACGTTAGCTTTTTACAATAAGTTTTGTATTTTAATTTAAAATATAAATGAATAAACATTTTCATTTCAACAATTAATATCGATATTTACTCTGAAGAGTTAAAGTACATAAAGTATATTATACTCATTCTATTGTAAGCAAGGGGCAGTCTTTTACAGTGTACATAAACGATTGAATATCGATTACTTTTATAGGTCATCTATTGTACCTGTACTGATTATATTTTAACATCACGTCTTTCGTTAAAATTTTATCATGAATTACACAAAATAATTAAAACTCAATTAATTATTTATATTTAATATTTAATAATCTTAAATTAATTTAAGATTTTTAATGTAATTTTTTAATGTATTTAATGTAATTTTTAATGTATTTTTATAATACTTTTTTTTTTTTTACAATTTAATGTTTTCTTTATGTTGGGAATGTTATTTATTATTAATCACGTTACGAGATATAAATCTGCAATAGTTACTCCAATGTTAAGTAAATTATATTATAAATCGATGTAATTTTTTTTGTAAACGTTTAAGGCCAGATGTAATATACATATATTTATATAGTTTTATCTGTTATAAAATATATATATTTGGTTATGAAGGATTGTTTTCATCTCTTCAGTTAATTAATTAGATATGACTTTTAACAAAATTAGATACGTATATTGATAACTACAAGTGTATTATTAATTAAAAGAAAAAAAATTTAACCAAACAACCAAATTTGAAATTTAATGGAAATTATATTAAAATTGTTATTTAAACAAAAACAACATTCGGATAGCTGTATTTGTTATTAAATATATATAATTAAATCTGGATGATTTAATTATATCAAATAAATTGTTTCAAACATTTACATTTCATCAGTATAAAGATTTTTTTTTTATTAAATATTCATTTACATTCGAATATATGATTAATATTACACTATTTAATTTTTTTCTAGCAAATTTGCAAAAATTAATGTTAGGTTATAGAGATTACTTTTAAAATGTGTACGACCGATTTTAAGATATTTCGTTTTCAATTTTAATCTAAAAAGCAGCAAGTCATATTTCTTGTAATACCAGCGTTTTTTCCCCAGATTTTTGGCATGAACCCAAAAAGTGCAAGGTACTAAAAAAAAAATAAAATTTCTTGAAAGTACTAAATCTACAGTTAAAAAAGAAAGAAACAATTTATTGGTTAGAAAACTTTTCTTGGATATTGTGCGCGGAATCAAAGTGGTATGAGTGCGCGCTCTCATGCGTTTTGTTTGTGTCACTGTATGTGGAACGGTTGTATTACATTGGTTTTAATAATTAGTTTGTATTGGATTTTTTTTTAGAAAACTCGCATCATACCATTATTATATATTCACAAACTGAAGAATAAACAAAGTAACTGATGGTCGAATTAATGTTCTGTTAATTGTTTTTATTTTTTAAATGAGAAATGAAGTTTATAGTATTTAAAAAATGCCAAGCCGAACCGAAATTCTTACTCTTAAGTTTTCATATAAAACGGCTATGATGTTACTATTCCGTTACGCAGGTTGACGGATTGTTATGAAATCAGTCCAAACAATATTTTGTAATTTAATTTTTTCCTCTCTGAAAAAAAAAAATATTGATACTATGGAAAACTTTTAACTCATGTTGATCAATGATTTTTTTTCTGTAGATCACTAAGTCGTGATTTTATGAAATAAATTATTTAAATAAATCTTATTTTATCAAATAAAATCTAAATATTATAAACATTTCTTTTTGTTTCTATTTGTTACAGGTAAAAATTACTTGAGGATAAGATATAAAATCTGGATGAATCATTTATGTCCGTAAGTAATAATATAGATGTTTCTATATTATTAGAAACATCTATATTTTATATAGATGTATGAATAGCGGAAGAAATTTTTTTCCGCTATTTAATCCAGTCCCAAAACATTTTCTATATTTTTCATAAATCTTCTTCTTTTATTTGTTTTGTATGTTAGCTTTATCACCGATTAACGCTTTTACGTTACACAATACTGTTTAATATTTAAATTACAAATTTTTCGTTTGCCTTTAATTTCATCAATTTATTCTATTCTTTTTTCAATATTTTTTCTCTATATAAGTAAATTAAAACTATTTAATTATTATGAACTTTCTGTATACGTATATAAAATGAATTACTGAATTGCTTACATAATTTTTTTTTTTTGGAGGGGAGCAACAGTTAATATTAAATTAATAAATAGTGTTAATTAAGGGGGTAAAATGAAATTAAAAAATTAACTTTCCAGTAGAACTAATGAGAAGCTGACAAATTTTCGGGACATTTATTCTGTAATAAAAAAAATACTTGGAGGTAGAAGAAAATCTAAAGATTTGAAACGGTAAAAGAAGACATACATAAAATTTTAAACAGATATTTTAAGATTTAATTTATATAATATTACTTCAGGTTGGAATAGTTGTGTTAAAAAAAGAATTTAATAATTTTTTTGGATTAACTGATGACTATTATGAAATATGGAATTAAGGAAATATGATTATTTAATGGAACATTGCTTTCCATCTATCTTTTCATTATATTCATATAGTCCATTCAGTACGACCCACTACCCATAGTGTATGGGTAATGTTTAATATTCTCGGTTGTGGTATTAGTAGTATTATTTCTGTTGCCCATTGTGGGTCGATTGTCTAGTACGATGATAAATTCTCATGGGAAGATCTCATTGATTTTAGTCTATAAAAAAAAAAAATTGCTTGAACCGTATTAATAAAACTGTAAGCTAGTCATCACATTTACTATGTATATATATATATATATATATATATATATAATAAGATGAAGAATAGAGAAGAATATATATATATATATATTCTAGTTCTTGCCCGTTTGAAATACAATATTTTTCTTGAATAATCCTGATTCCCGTAGTGGAAGACTTCTGACGATCCCGGTGGCCACACCAACCCCTTCGTTCCAAGCCCGATGAGCTTTTCTGGAGGTCGTATTTTTGACCCTCTAAACTTGATACCACAACACAGTCATCAGGTTGGTCACCGTCAGCATGCCATCGATGCAAATGCCTCGGTAGACATTCCCATAAATTTATTTACACAACCTACTATTGCCTTCGTATGGCATTTACAACCACGTCCACCTACCATAACTTCCAACCATCAACTATAAAATGAAACAATTTGTGGAACCGCGAAACCTGCGCCTACGTCTGTAACCAAAGGTGTTTCACCCAAAAACACTTTTTATATCTAACTTCAGTTAGACTATGTACTAGATCATCACTTGATTGAGTTTTTTAAACACCAGTAATACTATTCTCATACCAACACTACAAGTGTTCGTTGCAGTAACGACAGTTTTGTCCTACAATTCAATTTACTCAAAGTCCTCTTGATTTACTTAAGAATCAAAAAATAATTTACAAATTTAATAAGCCTCTAATGAAAAGATACCCTTTCTTTCTCTCTCTGCTCTGGTCCGCTTTCGGGAATGAGCTCATTCCCTGCACTCTCCTGAACCGCAGCTTCATCACAGATTTCTCCACAATCTATCTCATCCTAATAGCGCGATCGGATCAGGTAATCGGGACTCCATGCCAAATCGCCTAGCAGAGAAAGCACCTAAGCGAGCCCCTAGCCACCGGGGTTGCTATCCTATCTATAAGCGTATCAGATCCTCTTAGACATCCCCCTCAGGGCTAACAATCTAAAGAAGCCAGCAACTATGCTCCATTCCCTTTCGGTTTTCCAATTAATTTGCATATCAAATCCAGAATTGATCCTCGCAAGCTCTGTAGCTACTTTGGTAGGTTCAGGACTTTCAGACAATTAGACCGCGATTAATGTAAAAAAAAGAGTTTATTCTTAGGGATGTGCTACTACTGACAAATAAAAATAATCACTTTTCCTCAAAAAAGTTTACTTTTATCCTTTCAGACAGTACGACTACTTTTGTACAAAACGACAAATATTTTGACCAACGTCAAAATTTTGTCAAAATATTTGATCTTACTGAGTTTTGTTGCCATTTTTAATCATGTAAATGCCGATTTAAAAGACCTTTTTGCATGTTTATCAATATTAAATTTCTTTTAGAAATTTCATTATTGAATAATTCATTATTATTCTGTTAATAAGTTCTAAAATTATAATTATTAAACAAGAGTCCTGAATTTCCTGCACCTCATTTAATTTTCACATAATGTAATAATAAATTATTTCAATTGTAATCTCCAAACATTTATTTTATTTTGAATTAATGTAAGTTATTATTTTCACATAGTTACTTTAATATTATTTACATTATAACAGTTGTTATGAATTAATCAATTTTACATAGTTATCGTCCTGTTTTATATAATTGATTTCTTTTTTTTTTGTTCGGTCCAGAAAAATGCTGTGTCGGTACCTGTTTTTTCTCCAAAGAGAGCTCTCGATCCCATTTCTAAATTGACCCATATAATTTATAGTTGTGAACCTAATTATGTAACAGTTTAGATAAGAAATATGATGCACAGTATTTTACCCTGTAAGTTGTAAACATTAAAAAACTATATTGTAATTTTTCAAGTGAGAAACATTTATAAGGAAATCAATATTTAAAAAAATAATTTAATTTTATAAACGAGTATATTATTAAGTTTTATACCAAATGGGGGAGATATAAGACTCTTTAAACCTTCACATGTTATTAGTTCACTCTCAACTGTAACACTGATGGCCGATATTAAAATCCTAGACAGCATCAGTGAGGTGTATTTTGAAAAACATTTCTGTTTGAAAAACAATCCACTTTTCTATTCAGTAAAAAGAATACAAAGTGATGATTGTTCTGACAAATAAATATATGTTACAAATTGTTAAAAAAAGCTAAAGTAATGTGATGTGGTAGAAATTATGTAGATGGACCGCTTTATATAAAAAGAGGAAGAGGTAGAAGAATTTTCTTATTTGGGAAGTAGAATTACTAAAGATGGACGAAGCAAGAGCGATATAAAATGCGAATAACACAGGCGAAACGAGTCTACACTCAAAAATATAATTTTCTTACATCAAAAATTAATTTAAACGTCAGGAAAGCATTTTTGAAAGTATATGTTTAGAGCGTAGCTTTATATGGAAGTGAAAATTGGACGATCGGAGTATCTTCTCAGATACTCCGATTGAAGATGAGAAGATTAGAAGCTTTTGCAGTGTGGTGCTATAGGAGAATGCTAAAAACCAGATGGTTGGATAAAGTGACAATTAAAGAGGTGATGCGGCAAATTGATAAAGAAAGAAGCATGTGGAAAAAATATAGTTAAAAAAGAAGAAACAGATTTATAGGCTACATCTTAAGGCATCCTGATATACTCGCTTTAATATCGGAGGGACAGGTAGGTGGGAAGAATTGTCCAGGGAAGCAACGTTTGGAATACGTAAAACAAATTGTTAGGTATATAGGATGTAGGGGTATACCGAAATGAAACGACTAGCACTAGATAGGGAATCTTGGGGAGCTGCATCAAAGTAGTTAAGTGACTGAAGACAAAAGAAAAACGAAAAAACAAATTGGACCCTATCTCCTTCAGATACTGATGAATAATTAATAATAAGCTCGAAGTAGAATTAAAAGAGAATAATTCAAAACTGCAGGAAAAATAAAAATAATTATTTATATATTTATTTTGTAAACACTTGAGGTGGCGTAAATCTATTTCTTTTTATGCAATTCCCCAGATCCTTTACGTTTAACAAAGACTACATTCAAAAAAATAAATACAAAAAAAGAAGTTGTTTCATTGTTTGTAAAACATAATAAAACAAAAGAGTATTATATCGATTTAGTCTTTTCTTTTAGGTCAATCCTCAGTGCTTTGTCTTCATTTGTTATCAGTGTGGACTGTAATTAATACCCATCATTCTTGAAATACAAAAAAATAATAATAACCAACATTTAAGACTAATGAGCTGTCACAGTTTTCTGCCTTTTGTTTGTCGGTCCCTTCTGGTTTTTTTTGTTTTGTGAGTTTTTTTTTCACTTTTTTCTTATTATAAATAATCCTTATCATTACATACTGTATATTTCCCTTGTTCTTTTTAACCAGATAACGCGGTAAAAAAAAAAAAAAAACTGTGTAGGGTAAATAAAGTATTTTCTCTATTCTCAAAAAAAAAAACACCCTGCTCTTGTATTTTAATTAAATATATAAATAATATTTGATAAGTGAAATGCAATATTATCGCTTAGAAATCAATTTCTATCAAAGATCTTTATGTCAGAATTTATGTTACGATATAAGTTATTTTGTATTGACTTTTACAATATTGAATTGGAAAAAAAATCTAGAATTTGTATTATAAATTTCTTTTATTTCCTTGTACGAAGGAAAGGAAGAATTGTGATCGCGAAAAATCTGGTTTTCCAGATTTCAACGGAAACATCCATTTTGATCATCCCTGAATCCATTTTGACTAGTTTCAACGTGACGTCTGTACGTACGTATGTACGTATGTATCTTGCAAAATTCAAAAACGTTTAGCCGTAGGATGTTGGAATTTTAGATATAGGACTGTTTTAACATGCAGGTGTGCACCTCCCCTTTTGATTGTAATCGACTAAACCAAAAGTGTCCAAAAAAGCCCAAAATCAGAAGAAATTTGGATTTTGGACTTTTTCTTAACTGCAGTAATAAGCCCTCTTTGAGAGCTGTTGCGTCGCTTGCATAAGATCGAACTATTCAAGTAGCGCTACTGGCTCGTACACCATGTGATACAAAATATTAGTTTTTCTTCTTTTTTACATATGTTGAAATATTAGTTTTACTTCTTTTTTTTACATAATGTTTTCTTTCTATCTTTATTCATTAATTGTTAGTGCACCAAGAGAGCAATTACACAACATGGCCAAGTCGCCAACTATTATGTATCAATATTCTTTTGTTAAAAGGGTTAGTATCATTTCTTGTTAATAAAGTTGTTATGTTCGATTCAGTGTTTATTCTACAGTCCATTAATCAAATTAAATTTCAATTATCAATACAGTACAAGAGCTTTACAACGATATATCATAAGTGGTACTTATTTTCATTAGTTCCAGAGTTATAGCCAAATAAAATTTTAATTAATGAAATATTTGGATCTTACGAGGAGAAGGCACATCGGCTCGAATCAGACTTAATCCCTTTTTTTTGTAACTTTTTCTTTTTTAATTTAAATTCATTGATTTATTAATAATTATAAACCTTTGATTGTAAAACATTTTTTACAATACATAATAATTCAATAATAAAATTAAAAAATAAAAAATAAATAATGAAAAAATATCAGAAGTTAATGAAATAATGTACATTTCAGTTATAAAAAATCTGTAATTGTAATTTAATAAGCCTACGAGGAACTCATGTGGGGTCATCATCAGATTTTTTAAATTTTATTTCAAGTATAATATTATTATGTGTTAAATATTTTTTTTTTTTTTTTTTTAATTTTAAGTTCAATGTAATTACTTTTTGCAGTTGATTTTAATTTTAATTTTTGGTTTCCTTTGATCTGCTTTTGATGTTTGAATCATGACCGACCCAGAACGGTCACAGAGGGTGATTCGACCCGATGAGGAGGCATTTCCTCTGTTAGTGGGACGACGACCCCCAAGAGGGGAGCTTCTCGTGTCCAGATGCGGGAAGTCCTCACCGACAGTAGTTGCTAGTCTAGCGGAGATGGTAATAGAAGAGATTCGACGTGCAGATCGGCTAGTGTCTAGGCGAAAAGAGAGTAGAAGAAGGGAGAAGCGTCGGCTCGGTGAAGACAGACGGCTGTCGACTCACCGGTTCTGGCCTGTATGATTGCCTTGGCCCTTAAGAGAGATTTTCCGCCCCTACCTGAAGTTGGGTGACGACGTGGAGAACGTTGGACCAAGTCTTTCGAGGTCAGTGGGGAAACGAAGGCTGCGGCTTCCCTCCCACAATAACATTGGAGAAGAAAAAATCTAAGGTCGGCAGTAGAAGTTCTCTGTCCACCTGTGAGAACGTCTCCGATCTTAAACGTGGTTCTGTCTTCCGCTTGAAGCAGGGAGCTAGGGGAAGCGAAACCGGAAGGTGGTGCAGGTGCGGACCTTCGGAAACGGAAGAAGTTTTTGGAGTTTAACACTGGAGTTTTAATCCGGTATGTCAAAGAACTAAGCTTACTAGTCCGCTAAAACGCGATCACTAAGCTGGAAATAAAGAAGTGCTCCCGCAATATGGTAGGTATTGCCCGTATTGTGAAAATGTTTAAAAAATTGCTTGATGATACAAGCGTAATGCACATGAAAATCATCTGGCTGTTAACCTTTTGGATAAATATGAATGTGAGACGTGTTGATTTTATTTGTTGTTTGAGGCTTTTGTTACTGAGATTTTATTGATGCTATTTCTGAATTATTTTAATATAGTAATATGAATTATTTTTGTTTTGTTGTTTATTAATTATGAATTGTTTAAGCTTCGTGGTTTCGACTTTGTTTCTTATATGTGTCCATTGTTAATTTGTTATATATTTTCTTTGTTTCTCGTATATGACTTGTGATATTTTTTTTACTCTATACGGTAATTTTCTTTTATACTGTTCATTTTTGTTAAACATTTAATTTTATTTTTCTCTTTACCTATGTTAAATATGTTACCATTTAACTTTTTTTTTTATTAACTGTTAATTGACGAATTGTTTGTTTTATTTTACGTTTAATAATATTTTTATTCGTTATACTTTTGATTGTATTGTACATTGTTTAAACCTTTATATTGTGGTGGAAGGTTTTAGTGGATGTCTCTCTTCATTATTTCTACGTACAAGTTATTTGTAATTTCATTGTTCAGTAATCTAATTGTAAATAAAGCAATACACAAAAAAAAATATATTTAAGATAGAGGTTAGGAAACAGTATAAAATAGATTCGAATAGAAAATGTCGATCTATTTTAAGATTTCTGATCCTCTCTTGTAAACATTATTTCCCCAGTTATTAACGATTGTCAATTATTTGTCAGGTTTACTTCATTTTTTTTTCTTTTCTGCTTTCAACCACAACTCATATTCCACTTACGGTATTATAAACAGTCTATTTTGTACATGAAAATCTTTTAATTCGTTTACGGTTTTTATTTGCAACAGTTCCAGATATATTTTATGTCTGTTTTTCGTAATTTATGACCTCAAACTAGTTACATATATTTGATCTTATTACGTCCGAAGATAGTTATGATTTCTGTTTTCTTTTTTTATGATTGATTCTCAAATAAGATTAAACTAATATTTCGGTATATTTGTGTAAGAATTAAGTATCATATTAAAAAATGTCATGTTAGATAAAGTTTCGTGTCCGAAAAATTCTGTAAGTAAAATAGAAATTCCATCATAAAACCGATAAATTTGTTATTTTTTGTTTTTACTGTAATTTTTTTTTCTAAACGTGTACTTCGTAATCTGTTCAATTACTGAACATAAGCAGTCTCCGCTGTCATGGCCCAATGAGATGCGGATGATTTGTATGACGTGTAAATGAGGTATAGTTTGTACAAACTCGACCGCCCGTTCCTGAGACATATGGTTAACTTAATCCCAACTACCAAAGTACACAGGTATCCATTGTATAGTACTCAAATTCGAATAAATGCAAATAACTTTGTGTAGGATTTGAACCTCAGAATTTTCGACTTCGACAATTATCTGTTAAACAGGTGATTTTTCGACGGTGAGTACCACTAGACCAGCCGGTGGCAAAATTAAATATAATTTTTATTTATTTATTTTCCTAATTTAAATTGCAATCTGTTCAACTAGTGAACAATAAGCAACCTCCAATGCCTAACGAGGCGAGGATGATTTGTATGACATGTAAATGAGGTGGTAGTCTTATAAACAACTGATTTACGACTAAGAACTAACTACTCGACCTGGCCGGTGGACAAACTATAATTTAACGAAAAGTTGACATTTGCTAAAATTGAAGAAGAAAGATTAAGTAAAACTGCTTGAAAACGGATTATAATATTTGCATAACTAGCTTCTCCCGGCGTACCTGTGGCACGCCCTCCGCAGATAGGCCCTCCGGGCCGGTTATCCTGGCGGGCGGCGTTTTGGGATGGGATTATTAGGTGTCCAAAATTGATTACCTCTTCATCACAAGAACTAAAATATACTTTTCGGTTATTGGTTATATTTTTATTTTATTTTTCAAGTTACTGCTTCTTCTGGTTAATTTCGGAGATAATAATATTTCTGATGTTGAATAGTAATTCTGATTCATACACGTACTAAAATAAGTTTTGTAACCTAAAAAAAAGAAAAAATCATTATTACTGCGTAAAGAAAAGACATTTAATAGAAAAACTACACGTAATTCAGTCAGAGTACTCTGTAATGGGCTCTATATAGAACTAAAAATATATAATTGAAATTAATAAAATTTAAATAATAATAGAAAACATGAATTTATAAGGTGAATTAAAACATCAGCATTAGTAATAAAAAAAGTGTTAGCAGTTTTTTTTTTTTTAAATTAAAGTAATATTCGATGAATAATGAAAACGAAAATTAAATGAAATCAGAAAAAGATGATGAAGAAACAGTTTTCCAGTTGTATCACGGTTAATTTGAGTAATTACTTTATGGTTATAGTTCATTATTTTACGAAAACAATCACATAAATAAAATAAAAACATATTATTAATATATTTCGAATTTATATCGTTTAAAGTAATAAATAGTTGCAAGTATAAATAATAACAAGTACAAGTAATAAATATATAATAATATAACAAGTACACACGTGACTACTACCTGACTAACGAATCGGGATTTTCCGCTAGTGATCGATACATTCCGGTGCCTGTTATCTGAACACATTGTATCTAATGACATCACTCGGACTGCTGGTGTTTTATGTGCTAAGACAAGGTGGACGGACACACACATACAAATGCCCTTTAGTAGGGTAGGATGTTTTAGTAACAACGTTAAACATGATGAATAATACATCCAAAAAATTTAAGTCGTCTACTTTATTGAAAATAATCATGAAAATATTTATAAAAAATTATTTAAATAAATATTAAGATGTTGTAATAGATTTTTATGAATAGGTAGTTTAAAATATATTTAAATTTACTCATGAAATTGTTTAGAGAGGATGGATGTAATTCGACACAAAAAAGAAATCAGGGAAGAAGTTTATAATTTATTGAATTTTTTTATTTTCACTCAAATCTTTATTAAATGAATTGACAATTGCACCTTTATTTAAAAATTTATGAATAGCTAGTAATAAATATATATATATACATATGTTATATTATATTATAACATATTATATTATAGGTATATTCCCTATATTAGTTTTTTTCATAAGCATCACTTACAGTATTTGAATGGAATATATGTAGGAGAACTGCTACTTAGCGACAGAGTTCCAGCAAATAAATTTTGAATGATTTATCTTCTCATTTTTGTGAATTTACGTTAATTATTTTAATAAATCTCAAGCACATCATCATAGTTTAATCGACTGCATTGTCAATGATTAGAGATTGGATTTTTTTTTTTTTAAATCGTTATAAGATGTTTGAAAATACTGAACTTTTATTTTTTTGGTCGTAGTAATTGTTAACTAATTATATTTCTAGTCATGTATTACATAAATTAATAATATTTTTTAATTTTTTTATATTTTTAACACTTTAGATATGTTTCTTATTTTAAACATTAGTAATTTTTGGAATTTTCATTAATTTTACAACTTAGCAAAATTTTAGAAGTGTTTCCAGAGTTCTAAAATTTATGTACCATTTATGCATACATTTTACTTCATAATTGCCCAGTTTAATTTAGTTATACAGTGTGTAATTATTTAACACAAAAATAAAATTTGTTTTCATTATGCCAGTACTTCATCTTTTACAGTATAACATAGAAGACTGTAAGATGAAATTTGTAAAATTTGTAGAATAACACATAATATTACAAATTTTTAGAGACAATATTTTCTCTTGTACAATTTAAGTTTTCCCACACTATACTATTTAGTATGCTCGTCGTGTTCAGTCCACTTTTACCTACAAAAGTGGCGCTTTTCTCTACAATTGCTAAGACCAAAATTATACCCCACTTTCCTCTTGATACCCCAACTCCCAACAGTTAACTGCAGTTCTACAGGCCCTGTTGTAATTCAACCTCCCACTATTGTCCGCCTACATATTTTATTTTCTTTCAAAATTTATAGAGTTTTTCTCTTTCTCTCACGCTTCGGATTTTTCTCACCCCCTCGCTTTTATTTCCTCGTATACACGTTTATTTCTACCTCTACTATTATTTTATCCACATAAATCTAATTCTATAAACATATAGTTGTCAGATATTCCTAATAAAAAAACATTTATTTACCTTTACAGACGACGAAGAACAAATTTATTAATAATTTTTTATGCTGGAAACTGTACTGTTGGTTACGCAATATTTTATATTTTATTTTTAGATAATAACTCTTGAGAAACGTGACTGCAACAAGGTTACCTTTTATATTTTTATTGATACTTTGAAAGTTCATATTTTTTAGAAACTTTATTAAAAATTGCACTGTTAAATTTTATTGTATTTTGAAATAAAATCTAAATGTTGAATAAAACGATTTTTTATCATCCTGTAAAATACAACATGTTAGTTTAATATTCTTTACGACATAATTTTTCATTTCATGGAATATTGTTTATTGTCGTAACGATATCTCATGTTCATATTCTGATGATAAGTGGGATTAAATATATTTCCGCTAAGATACAGTATGAATATAATTAAATTTATATTCAATCAAAAGCTTTAATCTTCTTGAGTGTTTTTAATGTTGTTAATTACGGACTTTAATTTGAATAAAAATATTAATGAAAAATTTAATACTGATTTAATTATAAAACTTGGACAATATTGTTATAGCATGAATTTTAGAAAATCGATTATCCGGTGATAAATTGGGTGTGATTATCTCAGATGTTTTATTTTACTGCCTCTCTATCAAAAACGGAGAGGAGGAAATGTTGTGGGAGAAACCTGCCGTAACGCAGCCATCTTATCTAACCTACTGTCCATAATTGTGGTGGTTTCATTTCTTTGGAAACTCCTTTCATTCTTTCATTGCTATGATCCATCATTAGTCTATTTCTTACTTAAATTATGTACACCTAAAAATCATCGCCGTAAGGTCTAATAAAGACGTCAAAGGATTTTCATTTGCTATATGCAACAACAGAACCAAAAACAACGAATCCATTAATTACTGAAAGTTACATTTAATTTCGGATTTATCTTCTAAAACACTCTACTTAAACATTTATTTGAATCACAATTCTGCAATAGACATTCGCTCAACTATACGGCCACAAGTAATGCCTGCCGATTCAACACTTCATTTATAAAACAAGATTAAATTCTGAATTTTTTCTTACTATTTCCATTTTTTTTTCAAGGAATGCATTCTCCCACAGCCTTTTCTAAACATTGATTTAATTTTTATAGTATTTTACTATCTATAAAAATGAGCTAGCGTCCATGGCTACCCATTTTTTAAGATTATCTAAGAAACTGAGGAAAGAGTAGACAAACTAAGAGATTTTGTTCGCTACTTTATTTGCAATCGTTTCATAATTCCTTATTCCAAAGCCCGTATTTCACCCAATAATTATAAAGGTTTCTTATGAAGTCATATTTCCAAAATTTTATCACTAATAAAAATTTTATATTACAAAACTACTTTCTTTCAGGAGTTATCATCAATATTAAATATAAATTAAATAAAATTTGATTAAATTAAATATATAAATGTAAAACTGAACATTAATTACATAAACGTTACAAATTGAAAGTAAGCCATTACATAGCATATTTTTTACAATTCTTGGTACTGTGCGGTGATCCTTTAAAAAATCTATAAATATTTCGTTTCAAAAGATGTTTTATTCTTGCTTCATCATTCTTCATATGATTAAAAATGTTCCCTGTAAAAGAGGACGTTTTCAAAGACATTCAATGTATGTTCCCTTGTCCTTATCCCAGAAGGCGGAAAAATGAAACCAAAACATAGTTTTATCAATCATGTACAACCTAGCATACTCGTGTACGTGCTTGGTAGACCAGTCCCGTTCCAACTGACAACGCCAATACCTTGAATTAAACACATTGCTCAGTTTATGTTATTACATGGATAAGAAAATCACGTTATTGACATACATGTACGGTGAGCAGAGGTTTAATTTCACCTACACATTTTTTCTTTTTATTTATTAAAATGAAATTTTAAGTTTTAATTATTGCTCTCTTTTAGGAAAACATATTACGGAATTTTATTTTAAAATATTTAAACGGTATATTATAATACAATTTAAAAAATTAGTTAAAAAATAAATTTTAAGGCTTCAGTACACGCACATCTCGTAAACGAGAATTTTATATTACTTAACATCGAGGCAAGACTCTTAATAGTGAATTGGCTATATGAGCCTAGGGTTTCTGGTTCTAATCCAATTTTATATAAAATTTTATATTAAAAAGTGTAAAGTCACGGATGATTTCTTTGTTAACTCAGCTGTAATGAGTATCTATCTACCTCATTTTCACACTTACGGAAGTAATATCTGTTGAGTAGAATTAAACTCTACTTGTGTATTGGTCGTAGGGAAAGAGTTACCCATACCTGCCTTATAAATGGTGTCTAACATACAGTTTAATATACTACATTTATACAGAAATTTTTTTTTTTCAATTATTATTATTATTAATATTGATAATTTTTTTCGTTTGTAGTATTAAAATAGAATCTGCCATTCAGTGTTAAAAAAATATGTAAATAGCATAATATAAAACCCACCGTTTTTTAACAAGGTGATTTAGTGAAAAAATAAATCTTTTATTATGATCGTTATAAAATAATCATTTTATAGATCGCGTCAGAAATGGATAGTTGTGCTACACTACCGATAAAAAGAGGAATTGCCATGTTATTTGTCTAGAGTGATCAAAAGAAACCATAAAAAAATATTTATCGGAGCGTAATTACAAATGCACGTTTAAATACAAAAACAAAAATATCCTACGTGGACACCACACGACTTCCTTGTACGCCTATTAAAACATTTTTTGCTGTACTTTATTTAAACTTATTTCTATTGATAATGAGATACGATCCTCCAATTTTTTAATAAAGTGAACAGTTATCCAATTTAATTGTAGTGAACACCACATTGAATCACATTTTTTGTGGTGTCCGTATCAGTATTTTATATTAGTTTGTATATTAATAATTTTTCAAGTCGGTCAAGTAACTGAGGATGTGTCGAATCGTAACCATGCACATATCGGTTCGAATCCGACTTCATATAAGTTTTTTTTTGCCTTTTTTTTTTAATTTCAATAAACTGATTTATTATTAATTATTACCCTCTGTAAAAATTTTTGAATAAAAATGAAAAGTACATAAAATTTTATTCCACTTATATCTTCTGATTTTTTTCAATCGGAGGTTAATAATTATTAATAAATCATTATATTTAAATTTAAAAAAAGTTAAAAAAAAAGGAAATGAAGTCGGATTCAAACCGATTGCCTTCCCCTTGTAAGAACAAAATATTTCATAAATTAAAATTTTTTTCGGCTACAACTCTGACCAATGAAAATAAGTACCACTTATGATATATCATTGAAAATCTCTCAATTAAGGCTGCAGTTAAGAAAAAGTCCGAAATCCAAAGTTTATGGATTTTTTAATTATGAATTAATTTTGAATTTTTGAATTTTTTGCATTATGCCAGGTCTACACACGTACGTACGTATGTAGACAACTTGAAACTCGTCAAAATGGATATTTCCGTTGAAAACCTGAAAACCAGATTTTTTCGCGATTACAGTACTTCCTTCACTTTGTACAAGGAAGTAAAATCTATGATTGAAATCCATAATTATTATTTAAAAATAAATACATGAAATAATATTAAGACAAAAAGATAACTTCGAAATAATTGACGATATAGAATACGTTAATGAAAATTATTTGAACATATTTTTATTTAAACATAAACGAAATGCAGAAAATTCAGCGATTTAAAAAAAAATGTTATTTAGAAATTCATTGGCATAGTAATATTTTATCTGTGTAAAAAAAATCTTATAGTGATACTTTAAGTAAACTGTCGAGAAGATTTTTTTAAATGGTTCGGTAATTTATTAAAAATGGCAAAGCAAATATACAGGATGTCTTTTAAAGGTGAGGCCAAACTGTAGAAAGTGATTCTACTTAACATATTGAAGAAAAAATGTCCAGTGAACATAGGTCCGAAAACGCATATCTTTCTGTCTGTTCGCCACTTTTTTGTTTTTAAGAAAAAAACTATTTTCAGGAACGGTTGGAGATAACGCAATAAACCTTTTGTACTTTAAAGTAACATTTATTAATAGGAAAAAACTTATGATACACTTCGTTAAAAAATATCAGAATGGCGGTAGTTTCAATTTTTCAATTTTCATACCTTAGGAATAAGTAGATTATCAAATGTGTTTATTATAAAAATTATGAAGCATTTTTTTGTGAACAAAACGACATCTTAGTTGTAAAAATTTGACGACAACAGAGTTATGGCAAAAAGTAGGCCTAAACCGATATGGCGTCCATTTTTTTTTTTATTATCCTGACTCACTTGATAACTAAAACAAATTTTCGGATTAAAATTGCGAAGATTAGCAATTTTAATCAGAATCCACTACAATACAACACGTTAATAAATATAAAACTAAAATACGTGGTGAAGGACAGCTCCCTATGGAGCTGCCGTTCGCTCGTGCTTGCACGGGTGGGCGGTGATGATGAAGTGCGGGGACTCTCGAGCCCCTGAGCTAAAAGACTGAGTCCTGGCGGGGGTGTCCCCGTTAGAGGCGAAGCACAAAGGACCGAGTCCCGGTTAGTGGGTAGTGGAGGTCGGGAACGGCATAGCCGGGCCTGGCGTTTCCCTCATCTGTCGGCTAGAGGCGAAGGCACCTCCCCGAACCGTGTTCATGCTTAATTGGAGTCTGGTTCCGGGAGGCAGGGACAAAAAAAAATATATGTATATTCTATCTTGTAGTTAATTATTAAAGATATAATAAAAAAACAACAATAATAAAAGCGATATTTCATGTCGGTGCTAAAATTCTAAAAATACATACATCTATAAATATATTTCAAACATTTATTTTGTATTAAATAAAAATAGATAAATGAAGAAATAAAGTTTTATGATTGTTACCGGAAATAAAAACAAATCTCATTAAAGTCAATGACCGGGAATTCCAGATCTCACTTTCTTAACAGTATGGCGTTGTAAATTCGTGCCAACTTCAATTCACGGTAAATTGAATCCAATCTCACCCACCTCTCTACCTAATCCTGTTCATCATTTCTTCACTGTGAGGGAAGGACTGCTACACGCAGATGAAGACAGATTGTCTACTCTAATTTTATAAAGCATGATTTATTTGATTCATTAAACTTATACATTTAAAAAGAAATTTTGTAAAGTTTTAAACCGTTCATTAAAAGTTATTAAGTTGTAAGTATAAATTTACGTATATAATTATATTCTAAATTAATAAATGACAAAAATGTTGAAAGAAAAAATTATCACTAGTATATTACCATTAATGAAAGTAGGTTAATAATAAATTTAATTTCAATTTTAAACTTTTGTAACGAATCATCAAATCAAACTAAACTGTATAATGAAACTTTTTTAAAAGAAATTTACATTAAAAAAATATATATCCTTCGTCACGGACAGCAACATAACCAATAAATTTAATAATAAACTCTTTTATCTTTTATTTAATATTTTAGGATGCCTTTGTAAGTTTGATTTAATTTACAAATATATAATTTTTATTAATTTTAGATTCCCAGTGTTTCTCCTCCTTATTAAGTAATTACAAATTGTAGATAAAACTAAATCTTGTAAATCAGTAAAATTTAATAGTTTAATTTTTTAAAAATTATCAACTCATTTATTATTACTCGACTATCCAGGAAGTTGATGATGATATTTTGTGGTGATTTGTTAGTTTCTTTGAATTCGTCTCTGTAGAGCAGCTATTTTTTCTTTCTTGTACGAAGTAAAGGAAGTATCGCGAAAAACTTCGTTTTCAGATTTCAACATAAATATCCATTGTGACCATCCCTGAATCCATTATGACTAGTTTCGACGTGACTTCTGTACGTATGCATCTCGCATAACTCAAAAACGATTAGCCTTAGGATGCTGAAATTTTGGATTTAGGACTGATTTAGCATCTAGTTGTCCCCTTTTGATCGCAATCGACTGGACCAATAGAGTCCAAAATCCAAAAAAATGGATTTTCTACTTTTTCTTAACTGCAGTAATAAGCCCTTGTTGAGAGCTTTTCAATGATGTATCATAAGTGATACTTATTTTCATTGGTTCCAGAGTTTCAGCCAAGTAAAATTTTAATTAAAGAAATATTTGGATCTTACAACGGGAACGCACATCGGTTCAAATCAGACCTCATCTACTTTATTGATTTTTTTTTTTTTATTTAACTTTTTTTTCTAATTAAATCTATTTATCTGTTAATAATTATTAACTTTTGATTGTAAAACGTTTTACAATAAATAATAATTCAATAATAACAACAAAAAAACATGAATAAATGTCAGAGGTTTTAATGAAATAAAATTTTATGTACTTTTTATCTTAAAAAAAAAATTATACATGTAATTTAATTTATTATACAAAAAAAACCAAACGTGTTTTACTACCTTATAAAGAATAAGTTTGAATAAAATAAAAGTATTTTTAATACAAAATAAAAAATAGATCGTCTTTTTTTTACTGAAAACTTTATTTGAATGTAGAAATATAATATTTAATAGGTAATGGTTTGGTTTATTTTAATGGTTTTTCACTATATATATATATATATATATATATATATATATATATATATATATACATATTTACTATTTTACGTTAAACTAAACGAAAATGCAAACCTACTATTCTAACCAATTGCATGTATTTTGTTGTAATGGTTTTCCGATGGATAGGTACGCATTTATTTGTATCATATAAATCACTTGAACGATAATAACCTGAAAACATATGACCTGAACGTAAAACTGTTGTCGACGATATACTATATGTTAGATGGTAAATTTTTATGGAAATATTTCAGAAAAATTGTTTTCCGGCCCGTTTTATTTATATATTTTTTCCTGCTATATATCACATATATTATTTCCTCATTTATTATTTTTTTTTTTAAGGGAAACGAGAAAATGTTAAACTGGCAATGGTATAAAATATTTTGCTTTTTTTTTCTCTTTCAAATCTGTACTAAGTATAAATTATGAATAATATATTAGTTTTTTATTTTTACAAAAATAATAACTAAAAATTATCTCACTTTTACTCCTTATAAAATTTTATTTTTATAAATTTTTAGTCAACGTTATCAATAGAAAATAAAGGAATGTAAAAAATCTGTAATTTTGAATTATACTAAAGCTAAGCTTTGCTGGAAACTTAAAAATTTGTTAAATTTTGAAGTTCAGCAGGATTTAAGACGAACTGTAGAATCTCTATTGGTAAAATTTTATTAAAAACCGTCAAGAATTCCCGAAGAACGGTGCGACATCTGGTGTCAATTTTTACTTTCCTGTAGGGAATATAGCTATGATAGCTGTATTAAAGGGGAAAATATGGTGATTATTTAAAATTGGGGTGTCGGAGATCTTTTTTTTTGCAAATCTTTACGTTTTGTGTCCAATTAGTTCATTTAAACCAAAAAATCGTGTGTGTGTCGCACTGCTTTTGACCATATGTTTCATGATTGACCTAACGGATTTTCTTCAAATTTGGCTTAAATATTTCAATATGTATAGGGCATTCTCACGTTATTTTTTTTCCAAAATTCGTTTAGGGGGGTTGGGAATATTGCTAAAAAACAATTTTGATTTTCTTCAGAGGTATTTTAAAGAAAAATTTCTTAAAGCATATCTGTCACCTTTTTTTTTATTAAAATACACCCTCCCCTGAGCCGGATCCACAGTTAAGTATAACGCCGACCAATGGAGTGACCTTTAACTTTAACGGGCCTTCCCACCCACCAACTGAACATCCGGAATGGAAGGTCGGCCCGCCGGTTGGATCTTTTAGTCTACCTTTAAGCGCTAGCGAGGATACTCCAGATCCTGCAATGCCGTAACCTTTATCCTCACCCCTGGGGCCGAGTCTCGGTCTTTATGTCTTAAATGGGGAATCCCCAACTGGATACCCCATCTAGACTTTGGTCTTGACTCCCCGTAAAAGACGCCAGGTCCAGATGATCTTTGTCACAGCAGAAAGCGTCACATTTCGTACATGGAGTCCCCAGCTGATCATCGGAGCCAGCACACCAGGACAATCTGTTGCCTACAGTGCATATATAAATAATACAATTTTTTCTTTTTTTTTAAATCAACCTCTTAAAATTTAAATTCATGTTTTTTTGTTTCTTTTGGTCTATCTCCCTTCGATTTAAATATTTTCAATTTTTTTTTGAAAGATTATGTATAGACATATCAAGAAACATGTAGAGTTTTTTAAAAATTATAGACCTCAGACGTAAAACATAGAAAAGTTTTCTTTTAATTCTTCTTATTATATAGCCTTTATTATTATTTTTTTATTATACAGCCTTTTTCGTACTGTAAGCCTTTATTGAATGGGGTGTTAGATTTATAGAAAACTTAAGAAAATTTATTAAAATAGTTTTCTTAAAATTTAGACACATTTCTAAAAACAATATATAATCTTTTTTTTTTTTTGCTCTAACTCTTAATTTTTATTATTTTTTTGTATCTTCCTTCATCATTTAACGGGATTTTAAAATTGAACCTTTAGCACCTGTATTATATATCTGTATCAGAATGAGAATTGATATTTTTCGTCACTTATATAAAAGTTATATTTTATTTTTTCTATATTTTTAAACAAGTTTCTTTTAAATCAATTTTTTATAATAAAAATCAGACCAATAATATTTAAATTGCAGAAACTTTCCGGCGAAGTCACAAAATAATTTCAGTGAAAAAACTGTGCATTAATAAAAGAAAATGCATCGGTGAAAATAGCGAAGGAAAAAACATATAATGTAATCATCATATGGTTATTCGTCTTTAGGCCTGCCTTTCCACTATTCTCCTCTATTGTCAGCTAAACTTTTGATTTTCTTATAGCACTTATTTCTTTTGAAATTGCATATAATTTATCTTTTTTTTTGGCGTCTCTGACCGTCCACTAATCCTTCTGAGACTACTTTAATCAAAATAAAATTTTAATTTTTCTCGTGGTAAATTTCTACCAGTTAGTTTTCTTATTCTAGATTAATCGATTAAGGTTCTGTTCTCGTTTTTATTTAGAATTATTTCATCTTTCGTTACAGTTTCTTCAATAATACCCACATTTCAAATGATAGTTTCACCTTTTCTTATTGTCAACGTTTTATATCTACACATGTACATTACAAACCAAAAACTTCCCAAGACCTTTAATCAACACTAATTTCATCTTACTACGTAATGAATATTTCTCACTATTAAATATATCCACAGTCATTGTTGTTCTCATTTTTTTGTTTTTGATTTTTGTATTGGAATGTATGAATGAATAATTAGGATGTGTTGAGTGGCATATGTAATGATTTTAGATTTCCCAGATTAATCTAAACGTGGTAACGTTTTTTTTCAAGATATTGTTATCTGTGTTATAGTAACACGATTTAGTTCCTGATCCATCACGGAGATTACATGTTTGTTTAGTCTCGATACATAAACATATTTACGGTTGAACTTTATGCTATTTACATAACCACCTTACATTACGTCACATACGTATCAGGATACTCTTCGTTTTTCAACATTATATTTTATTTATTATTTGATGTAGGTACAGGAGATTCATAAGAAACAAATTTGACGTAAAAACTATTATCTCTATTGCACTGATTGCAAAATTTTTCCTTGATTTTGTAAGCTTCACTCACATACTAACCACCGGGAATGGATGATTCGAATTTTCTATTAAGTAATCATTTCCACATTCTATAATCTATTATGATTTCTGTTGCCCTATAGAATTTCAATTTAAGCTTTTGACAAAATGATCTGTAGTCAACAAAAGAAAAGTACTTACAAACTCAGATACGTGTTCTTGGAAACGATAAATAGTTTAATGTATTACAATTTCATCATAATTAAGAAGTTGCCTTTTTTCAGATCTCATCATTCTTTCTTTTTTTGGAACCACCGTCAGGTATTACTTCAGAGGATGAATGAGAATGATGTATGAATGTAAATGAAGTGTAGTCTTGTACAGCCTCCGATTGAACGTTCCTGAGATTTGTGGTGAATAAAAACCGAACCATCAAAGATGAATCGTTTTTATTAGAGACCTCGGATCGAAGACCTCCGGCCTTTCATCCGGAGGTCCCGGGTTCGAATCCCGGTCAGGCGTGGCATTTCCACATACGCTACAAATCGTTCATCTCATCCTCTGAAGTAATACTTAATGGTGGTCCCGGAGGTTAAAAAAAAGAAAAAAATTTCCATCAAAGATGGATTTGAGTATTCAAATCCATGTAAACGTTTACTAGAATTATGGCCTTTACTAGAATCTGAACATAAGAACTCTCGACTTCGAAATTAGTTTATTTGCAGTGACGAGTTCACCACTTGACCAACCCAATGTATCTATCCTAAGGTGTCTTTTCAGACACCTTTCCTT
This sequence comes from Lycorma delicatula, assembly GCF_047948215.1. NCBI lineage: Eukaryota > Metazoa > Arthropoda > Insecta > Hemiptera > Fulgoridae > Lycorma > Lycorma delicatula. Next base: position 33,744,411 of record NC_134457.1, on the reverse strand, counting down.
TTTTTTTTCACACATTTTATTTTCCCCGCCATCCGGAGCCGGACTCGCAACCAACCATAACTCAGCTCGGGGGATGCCATCGCCTCAAGCTAACTCGGTAGAAACAAAGTCCTACCAAGGTAGCCGGGACACAGTCTTTATTTGTGTGCCACGCCACTAATGAAGGAACCCCAATGGGGACCCCGCACGGGACACCTTTTTTTCTGTTTAGCTTCCGGGAATCACCGTCTTATGAAGATGTTATGTATGAGTGTAAGTGAAGTGTAATCTTGTACTGTATCAAGTCGACTATTTCTGAGATGTGTGATTAATTGAACCCCAACCACCAGAAAATCGGTATCTACGATCTAATATTCAAATCCGTATAAATATAACTGCCTTTACTAGGACTTGAACGTTGGAACTCTCCTTTCATCAATAGACCAACGAGGTGGGTTTGATCGGAACACCTAGGATACATCAAGCTAACTCACGGATTTCTAGTATAGTCTGATGATGCTACATTATCCTATGTAATAAATTCTACATAACGTTTTTTTCCCATTTTCTTAACTATTAATGATATGAAGTAAATTGAGAACAGTAATAAAAATTATGTACATTTTGTATAATGTAATGTTACCGAAAAGCTAAATTATATGAATTTTTATAATCTCTTACGTTGTATCAGAATTTAAGCTTAAATTTTGCATATTTTTCTTATATAAATCGTTTAGGTTGAATCATATTACACTCCCACCTGAATCAAATTATTTTTATTTTGTAAATACGTTTACACATATTTATAGTTTAATTTTTGCGTGCATACTGTAGTATTTAATTTAGTCGAAATTCATAAACTACATCTAGTTTTATATTATTTTTACCTCTTGCGGCTTATGAATAATGAAATTTTTATACCTATTATCTTTGTTGTTTATCTTTGTTTGTTTTTCATTTCATGCGGCTCACTTCATAACCAAGTGGTTTTGTCTGTTTTTACCTTTACATTCAAGGTTATATATATATATATATATATATATATATATATATATATATATATATATATATATATATATATATATATATATATATAACCTGTGTGTGTATATATATATATATACACACACACATACATATCTATATAATTCAAATTTTCAAGCTCAGTAAGCAGTAACTTAGAATGAACAAGTATTCCCCAATTTCTTTGTTCAATAAAATATTTAAATCTCGTAGAGAAAAAATGTTATATGAACTATGAAGATTCTGGTAAATCATATTAAAGATTAAATATATGAAATATTTAGGTAAACTTGAACTTATAACACAGTTTTAGTATTAAAATATTAACGTTTGTAATACGATATCTATTAAGACATCATTTATTATAAATCCTTTACATTCTGTTGTTAAGAAATTTAATGTGAAATCCTTTCATGTTTCGTTAAACGTTTACTAACTTAAAAAAAGTAAAAACCTAGAAACATCCATCTCTTTTGTTAAGACAAAAGGGTTTATTTCTCTCATTATTATGATTATTTTATTAAGAAAACACTGAATAATTCTAAAAAGCATCTGCTTAAAGCTTTTCTCTAATTATAAATATATTAAATAGAGATTCAAGATACTTTAGTATGAATTATTTTAGCCCTCGATAAATTTCCGTAATAATTCATACAAAATAATTTAACAAAAATTACAATAAGAATTAAAAAATTCTTTAATTTGCTTATTGAATATTTCAATTATTTATTTAATGGAATATAATAAGTGTTTTAAAATAAAATCCCTTTTGTAGATTGCGCATTTTTAATTTATTCTGGATGACTACATGATAATAAAAGAACATTTTTTAGATTTTATTCCTACAAGAGATTATAAACCTATATATAATACACTGATCCGTTAAAGTAGATTTGATAATCTAGAGAAATGATTATCAGCCTTTTTTTAATGTTCTCGGCACACTATTTATTGAAGTAAATCCTCCTGGCACAATAATATATGAGTTGGTAATAATGCGGAAACTTGAACAGTGCGTTCTTAATTTGCCATGAACTCAGCAGTTAGTTGTTTGTAGGCTTAGAGCCATAACGAACGTTCGTATTTGTTATTGGCAAGTTTTGTAGGTTAAATTTTACCTTGACTGAAGTAATTTATTCAAGTTTTTATTTTGGTTTTTTTTTTTATTTAAGTTTAATCTATATAAGTTTCTGAAGAAAAGTTGAAGATGAATTACTGAGAGATAGCATCAGTAAAGAAATTCAGAACGAATCGATTTTAAGTGTGAATGTCTTGAAAGCAGTACGTGGAATCTACTGGGACAGTTTGTAAATACCAAAATCTTAACTTTGCATTTACGTTCATGTTAACTGAAAACAAACTTGAACTAGAATCTATGACGATACATTCCACAGAATCATGTGGAGAATAGCTAAGCAATTAATTAAAGATATTAAATTTCTCTTATATCTTCCCAATTATAAAGCTCTCGAAACAACAGCCAAATCGTGGTAATCCCACAACGCTACTATAATATTTTTGAGAATATAATTTTATATTCGTACTTCGAAATGGTTGTGTGAATGTTCCACGACCGCATCGAAAAAGCAAAAGAAACAACACTGGATTCATTGTCAAAAATAATATTTCCGCTTTAGACCTTACAACTTAGAAAATAATATTTCCGGCGGATTAATAATAACATATCTTTTAAAATGAAGAGCTACGTACATAAAAATGATTAGTGACAGAAATTTTCATTACGGCTTAAGGAGTCGACTAATATAAATAAAAAATTTCAGTTACTTTAAAGTTTTTGATCAGAATTTGATTATTAACCAACTGTTTTCACCCACATTTTATAACGTTTAACCGGATCAGATATGTATAACTCCATAGTCAGCACTTTAGAACTAAATGAGCTGTACTAGATTATTTTTTTGATAGATAGTGTACTTGGAATGGTTAGAGAGTATTCAAAGGATTTGTTCTAAGAGTGAACAGTATCCCAACCGTGGGTTCAACACTAGCAGTTAATGATGTTAAAGAACAATTTAGATTCGGAGTAACAGTACAAGGTGAAAAGATAAAGATGCTACGATTTGCTGATGATATAGTAATTCTAGCCGAGAGTAAAAAGGATTTAGAAGAAACAATGAACGGCATAGATGAAGTCCTACGCAAGAACTATCGCATGAAAATAAACAAGAACAAAACAAAAGTAATGAAATGTAGTAGATATAACAAAGATGGACCACTGAATGTGAAAATAGGAGGAGAAAAGATTATGGAGGTAGAAGAATTTTATTATTTGGGAAGTAGAATTACTAAAGATGGACGGAGCAGGAGCGATATAAAATGCCGAATAGCACAAGCGAAACGAGCCTTCAGTAAGAAATATAATTTTTTTACATCAAAAATTAATTTAAATGTCAGGAAAAGATTTTTGAAAGTGTATGTTTGGAGTGTCGCTTTATATGGAAGTGAAACTTGGACAATCGGAGTATCTGAGAAAAAAAGATTAGAAGCTTTTGAAATCCGGTGCTATAGGAGAATGTTAAAAATCAGATGTGTGGATAAAGTGACAAATGAAGAGGTATTGCGGCAAATAGATGAAGAAAGAAGCATTTGGAAAAATATAGTTAAAAGAAGAGACAGACTAATAGGCCACATACTAAGGCATCCTGGAATAGTCGCTTTAATATTGGAAGGACAGGTAGAAGGAAAAAATTGTGTAGGCAGGCTACGTTTGGAATATGTAAAACAAATTGTTAGGGATGTAGTATGTAGAGGGTATACTGAAATGAAACGACTAGCACTAGATAGGGAATCTTGGTGAGCTGCATCAAACCAGTCAAATGACTGAAGACAAAAAAAAAGGGTTCAACACACTCCTTCATATATGTGAGGGATATATAAATAATACAATACAACATTATTTCGAAAGTATTAAAATTAATTAATAGTAATGCAACGTTATTCCAATAGAACTAAAAATGATTTTAGGAAAAGTACACCTAAAACATGAAGCAAGAAACCAATAGTAACCTTTTGGTTCTTCATAATAATATCCAATGATTAATTTCCTTGAGAAATTTTGTGACCTCTTAACTTAAATATCTTTAAATTTGAAAACTCAGAATTTGCTACTTAGTTAAAAGACGGACGTGTTGGGCAAAGATTACTGGGCTCAGTTAACTTTTAATCATTTAAATTATCTAAATGAGAGCAGTATATTCTCACTGTGTTTTTAAGATATCTTAAAATATGGGCATTTTTATTAGGATAAAAAACAACCTTCAGATATTTTTTCTGACTTTCAAGGTAATCATGATATCGTCATACAAGGACGATATCATGTCAACTGATATTCATCCTCCCTCTTTGCTTTTAAGATTCATATGGTACAATCTTTTCCCTCTATTACTGCCGTTAAATATGATTTGGTCCGGGATCCATTTGCATTACGGACAGACCTTCCTTTGGATAAACAAGAGCTACATATAGAATTTCAGTCAAACGAAACAGTTTAACTGAAATATGATGATTTATCAGTTTTTAATCCTGTGTGTTTTGTGATAAAAGAGTACAAAGAAATAGTTATAGAAACAAATAATATTCCGTTATACTTTTCAACCCGTTACAACTGCGATCTTTTTCGGCACTGACGAACATAAAACAAAAAAAAGAAACGCCAAAGATTTCTCTCAGTTCAACAGGAAATGCATGCATACTGATCATCAATTCTACTACTAATTGAACTTTTGTGTTCAATAAATAAACTGAAGTTATTTATTCATAAATCAATTATTTTATTGTAAACCAGTAGATATCAATAAAATAAATGTGATTAAGATCTTTGATATTTCTTGTTCTTGGTATTTATAAGAGAATTCAAACAAAATGGATATATTGTAAAATTAAATTAATTTCTAGTATAAAATTCTGATTGCATTTATCGAAATTTCAGTTGGTGGAGATGCCGCCTCAGGGCATGCTAGTATATATATAATGGATAATCCGCTCCAGAAAGATCTACCTAGCTCTACCATAAGTTGTATTTAAAAACTTAGGCTTCTATAAAAATAGAGTAAAATTAGACCCAGATAATGGACGAGCTTGTGACGTCACGAGCAGACTGCGTATAAGTACTTGGCCTGAAAACATCAACTCCGGGAAGTATTACTTATTATCATATTGAACCCGGTAATAACTATCATATTTACATTTAATAATTATAAACAATACGTAATTAATTCTTTTATAATTTTAATTTTTATGAAATAATTAATTTTTAATAATAAAGAAAAGCTTACATGAATTTTCTTCATGCATCTAATTACTTTTTTTTTCCCCTACTCTCCCCGACCGGATATCCAATTAAGTATTTTTAAAAACTAATTTAAAAAATTATTTAAAACTAAAGTAACTGTTTTAAAAAAAATAATAGATTAATTTAAATTTTATAAGATTTTTTGTTACCTCTGTTAACGGACCTCTGTTAACGGCCCATCTTGGACATATGAACAACGTATGTTCGGCATCGTCGTTCTCTGGACAATAGATGCACTGCGGGGTGGCTCTCTTCCCGAACCTATACAGATACTGACCGAAAGAGCCGTGCCCCGACAGTAATTGTGTCATGTAAAAATTGACATCTCCGAGTCTATTGTTATTCCAGGTTTTAATATTAGGGATTAGGCGTCTGGTCCATTCTCCCACTCTGGACCCTGCCCACTCTTCTTGCCATTCTTGTTCTATAATCCCTTCCATCTCTTCTTTCGACATACCGCTATGTCTGAGGGTTCTGGCTTTTATCTGAAGGTCTATGGGTAGGACCCCGGTCAGTGCGCACAGCGCGTAATACGATACCGTACAGTAACTAGCAGCTACACGCAGCAATGCCAGTCTATGGACACTTCTCAACTTCTTTTTATTTCGCTGTATGTTCATTGCCGCCCCCCATATGGGAGCCGCATACAGTACCGCCGAAGTGATAGCCGCGGTTATCAATCTTCGAATAACCATTTTAGGTGTGCCGTGGTTTAGAAATCTAATTACTTAACTTCTAGCAAGTTCACCATCCTCGCTAAACCAATCACAATCACTGTCACTTTCATTATCAGACTCTACACGTATAATATAACGTTCTGTCATTTTATCTATCAGTGGTTCCAGTTTTTCATACTCTTTTTCAATATTTTTTACTTTTTCACAATAAGGTTTCCAGTCATCTTCATTCATGGAATTAGTTTTCTCCGTAGTTAATTTTTTAACATTTGTGAAAGAGAACGTTGTGTTATGACTCACTACATGTCGTTTTATGGTGATCATACCATATCGATGGGATTAAAATTAGGATGGCACGGGTGGGAGTCTAAGAACACGATGCCCATTTTTTTTTCAGAACTTCGTCCAAGTGATATTTTTGTACTTTAACTTTATGTAACTTTATTGATTCATATAACTGTCGTTTCAGCATTTTTTAACTATACGGAATATAGGAGTTTTCCAGCCAATCAGTCATATGTTTTCTTCTGCAGTTAAAATTTGGCACTTTATCAAATACATGGATTGTGATAAGGGGAGTTATCAACAACTACTACTACTGACATTGATGGCAGATCTGTAATCAATTATTCACGCTTTCATTTCATAAAATTGTCGGTATTAATTTCATGGTAGTCACCACTTTTCGAACTGGCTTTCCAAGTTAATAATGCGTTTGGATTAAAACCGATTTCTCCTTCAGTATGAATTCGCACCTTTATTAAACGGCACAGGAAGTCCCTCAACAGTACCATCAGACCACAACTTTGTCGAACAATGCGAACTTAAAACGTACGTTTCATCCAAATAAACAATTGTAGCATTGCTTTTTCTGTACTTAGCTATTGGCTGGAAATATTCAATTCTCTTCCATTTGATATCGGATCTCTCAATTAAAAGTTTTCTTTTATTTTCAGTTTTACGTCATTTGAAATCTAACTCTTTCAAAATAATAGCTAAAGTTGATTCAATTTAATTTAGTAACAGTTAAAGTTGATTTATAGATGACTAAAATTCTTGCTTTATTTTTTTTTTAAAGAAAGTAATTCATTCTTCTTTGAATGAAATTCATTAACTACACTTAAATCAAAATGTCCAGTCCACTGACAGATTTCGAACGTCGTTTATACTTTTTCGGCGTGCTGAAAGAACACGATTGGGATGTTGATTGAAGAATCATGTCTTCTTTTTTTCTTCTCGGTTATTGAATTGTGTTCTTCATATCCCACAAGTAGCAGCAGTTCTTTTTTCGCATTTTTAATGCCAATTATATGTTTGTCGTCAGTTAATTTACCTACTTTTAAAGATTCATTTTTCATAAAATCATAAACATTATTGGTAATTTCACGTGCTCGATTCCTACGTTTCTTTTTCTAAACTACGGATTTAAATACTACCGTAACAAACCGCACTAATAACACGGACAAAAATAAAACAAATTAGTATAATATATAAAATTTTCGAAAAACAATGAGTAATTATAAAATAATATGACCGCATAAAAACGCTATTCAGATACCTTCAATTAACACAATATAAACTGGATAAAAGTTTATTTCTTTATACACCCATTGTGTACATCCATTGTGTACGGATCTAAATATTATCATGACATAAGACATCATTTTTAACTTCATGTATAAATTTTTATAGGCCTTACATAATACCAATCAGAGCATTAGTCATTGGTTAAGGATTTGTTATTGTTTATAAGATTGAGTCGTTAAGCATATTTTATATATGTAATCAACTCAAGTGGAAAGAATTGAATACACAACAACATAAATGTATAGTTTGGGCGTCCGTATTGTTTGTAAGTCAAAAGATTAATTAAAACTAATAATTACGCACAAAAATAATGTTTTGAAAAACAATATTATTATGAGATGTCAGCACGTGACGTCACAAGCTCTTAGATTCGCTGGGGCAATTACATCTCTATTTAGAGTTACGGAACAAATGTGCTAAGAAAATTGTTTTATTAAATGACGAGAGACAAAATGGTATGTGGTATGATTTTATACAAAGATGTATTTTTGTACTCCACAAAAATCATCATTTATTTGCTACCGATACCATATTCCTTACACATACATGGAATCAAATCATCGGGTTGGTCTAGCGGTGAACGCGTCTTCCCAAATCAGCTGATTTGGAAGTTGAGAGTTCCAGCGTTCAAGTCCTAGTAAAGACAGTTATTTTTACACGGATTTGAATAATAGATCGTGGATACCGGTGTTCTTTGGTGGTTGGGTACAATTAATCACACATCTCAGGAATGCTCAAACTGAGGCTGTAAACACTTACAATTCATTTACACTCATTCATATCATCCATTCATATCCTGAAGTAATACCTAAACGGTAATTCCCGAAGGCTAAACAGGAAAAGAAAAAAAAATGGTATATGTTCAGTTATTATTTTTTGATTGGATTAACATAATATTTTACAGCATAATATATTTTATTAATGTTTATACTTTTTTCACTAATTAAATGCAGTTTTATAAATCCTTTTAAAATTTTACTTTTGTAATAAATTCATAAATAATTACATTTCAATTAAGCTAAAAAGTTTTTGCTGTTATTTACTGTTTCACAATTAAACATATTTGTTATTATGACTCATTTCTGATTGATTCATTAGCTGAGTAAAAACTTTCACAACCTACATTACGTTCTGATACCCATTCATTAGTCACCTCTGATAAATGACCTAAAGGCATCATTAAATTATGAAACACAATAATATATCATTTTACACATATGATAACAGCATTTATTACTGTGAATTCTACTTGTAAACAAATTTACATTCCGTTCTATCCCTCTGGTTAATCCGTGGAAGTGTGAATTTTGTTTTAATAGAAATAACTTCATTATTATGGTTATGTGTGATAAAATGTGCTCATCATCACTGTTGGTGATGTGCACATCTTCAGTGTTTCTGAAAGAAACTTTTCATTGCACAAGAATAGGAAATATTCTCTCAATCATTGTGTAACTTGTCTTCCCATTGTTTAACTTCGTACCTAATCTTTTAATCTGAAATTACTACGTATAGATTTTATTCATTTTTATTCATATTCTAGCTCATACCTTAAATAAAAGGATAGGCATAGTTCGAGGCCTTCTCTACACCCTAGATAAAACGTTTCTGAAATAGTTCCTTTAACTGGACACTAAGTTAGTGATGTGATATCTGATTTCGAGCTTGCAGATTATAACCTCCAAACAAGTTATTGATTTATCAATTAAATTTTTAATGACATTAAATAAATTTAGATTGTGTTATCGCATTATACGACGTCCATGTTTGTTATACATCTGATAATAATGTTACCGATATAAAAAAACGAATCAACAAATTTTAGGAAAAGAAGTGAGATAGATAAGAGGAAATTCTTATGTTATTAGGTTCAGGACATGCTTGATATTTTGGAAGAAGTCGGAAATGACGTAAAAGTAGCGTCAGCATCGGGGGTACACAGGGAGGGAAGAAAAACGGAGACATCGATCGAGGCAGGTGGCAACTGGCCAGAACACGCCCTTAGACGAGCTCTTCTATTATACTGTCCCACGCTACCGGATGGAAAACTGCTCGACCGACACCTTTTCAGTATCTACAATGACAAACCATTGTCCCCGTCCTAGACTATTTCTACGACCCCAGTTTTATGGGTTTTTGAATGATGTACTGAATGAGGATTTCAGTACTCAACACTTCTGTTCTTTGTTTACTTAATACTTTATTTTCTCAATATATTTTTTTTATAGTACAAACAATTTTTTTTTAATATTCTAATGAATGCAATGCTGCTTTAGATATTATTGATAAAAGTAAATTTTTTTCGAGTTTAATTTTGAGCGATGAAAGATGAATAGGAAGAGTAAAAATAAGAGTGAAAACAAGTAAACAACCAAATTTTACTTTTTATTTTTTAAAGCAGAAGATGAAATGCTACAATATCTATTGTAATATAAATTATATAATAGTAAATATTATAAATTAACGATTTTTTTGAATCCATTACCAAATAACAATTTATTTTAAAAAAATATTAAATTTTCAAAAATTTGTTTAACGGTTTTGTACCTACACAAAGATATGCATACTTTTAACAAAAACAAAGCAGTGAATTTTTTATTATAAGTGGTTAATGTTTTATGGAATGAAATGGGTGGACTACCACTCCTCCTTTTCTCTTTTTTAATAATTGATAAACCTAATAGAGTATATATATTTCTGTTTTTAACATTTATATTTATTTTTAATTTTAAATAGATTTAATAAAACATACACTAAATTAGTAAAGCAGAAAAAAATTACTTGCCATCTTACCTTGGTAGTCTTACATTCCATTCTGAATTAAAAAATAAACAAATAATTGGAAAATTAATTAATAGAGCTTTATTTATTTTTTCGCCGTTGAATACTTTTTATTAATCAATTATTTGAACATATTAAGAAAATTAAAATTGAAAATGAATCGTCCACAGAAAACTAAGTAACGAAAAAAAATTCATCACCAGCGAAAACTTAATCGTGAATTATTTTAAAATTGTTTTGTTTGAAATTATGGACATACGGTTTTTCAAAAATTTGTCTCGTTTTGACGCTAAAAATGTTTTTAAAAATCTGTTTTAAGGATTTATGTAACGCAACATGGGTAATCAGAGAAGGTAAAGATTTAAATATATATTTTTCACTTAAGTTTTGACAGAGCTTTTCTTTTTAATTTTGTCTAACTATTTTTAATTAATTTATTTTTTTTAAATAAATTTTGGGTCAGTAATTATAATTTATTATATTTATATGATCTTTTTTTTACAACACAGCAGCTTTACAATCTCTTTAAAATCTTAATCTTTAAAATATGACGCAAGAAACCGATCGTAACCTTTTGGTTCTTCATAATAATATCCAATGATTAATTTCCTTGAGAAATTTTGTGACCTCTTAAATATCTTTAAATTTGAAAACTCAGAATTTGCTACTTAGTTAAAAGAGGACGTGTTGGGCCAAGATAGCCTTCTCAGTTAACTTTTAATCATTTAAATTATCTAAATGAGAGCAGTATATTCTCACTGTGTTTTTAAGATATCTTAAAATATGGGCATTTTTATTAGGAAAAAAACAACCTTCAGACATTTTTTCTGACTTTCAAGGTAATCATGATATCGTCATACAAGGACGATATCCTATCGTCCTTATTATTGTAACACAATAATAACACAGAATTACGAAATATTTTTCTCAATTTGATCGCAGCACCAACTGTCGGGACACACTAAAATTAAAATAGGATATTATTGAATATTCGATACTGCGCAGTCTGCCGGATACAATGTAAAACATTCCAAAATCAACAACTACTTAAATTAATTAAAAAAACATTTTACAGTGGACCAAATTGTGAATCTAAATCATTCTCGAATCCCCTTGAACACACAAAAAATTTCATCAAAATCGGTCCAGCCGTTTAGGAGGAATTCAGTGACATACACACGCACACAAGAAATATATATATATAAAGATATGCACTCTATATTATATTATATATCAATAGAGAAGCATAGTTTTCCTTAATAGTTTTATTAAATACTTAACATTAACTTAGACGAGAATTAAGATAACAAATATTTAAACTTAAAAGCAATATTTTAGATCAAATTTTTTCATTTAAGTTCTGTGTATGTTATCGATTAGTTTATGAACATTCTGACCCCTTCTGGAGAAGACACCACTTTATGATGATTTCGGTCTCCACATCTTCCCTTCCGTTCACAGTCATGAATAGTTGTTTTAATAATCCTTAGACACAGATTACTGTAGTAATCAAGTCATCAGCTAGATCTCTTTCAAATCCCATAAATCCAGCAGATGCCTCGATAAATTGTCGGTGGCATCTCAGCTTTTAGCGTTTTTTATCGAAGGCTTCTTATGACAGCTTTCTTCTTTTTCCTACTTTTTCGCCTGCTAAACTGCAAACAGAGTTGTCAAAACGCGAACCTCGCATCTAAAACTAATATTACTGAAGAAGTTTTCTGTCGCCTTGAAATACTTCTAGGTCATTTAAGACCTTATTAACATAACATATATTTTCTCCACACACTCATATTATACAAAAATTCGTATATGAAACAATCACGAAATTTAGACCTAGCCCAACGTGTATGTTTAATTAAAGGTTGAGATAATCAGATCGATCGATCTGATTATCTCAACCTTTTTATCCGTATATTTACGACGGTGATAAAACAGGCAAATAATATTTCAATCTATAAATATTTTATCATTTAGTTATTTATCTGTAACAATACATACTTGTTTGCATTAATTACAAGTTCTAGCAACATAAGATCAAAATCATGTAGAAGTTTCTGTAGAAGTTTATAACGAGTATTGTATAGAATTTCAAGAAGGTTTTCCTTGGTTTAAGTATTTCTAAATAGTAGATTTGCGTAGTTATAACATAGTTCCCAAATAGATGCTGCACTCTAAACATACTGTGTAAATTCTATTTTTTGAAAATAAATTTAATGAAAAACTATTTATAAATACACGTTTTGTATTTACTGACATATTATGGTATATTATTTTTGTATAAAAAGTCTTGAGTTTTCTTTAAAAGCCAAACTCACTAATTCACCTACAATAATTATCCATGACTTAGTGTATGCAAGGAATATATTAACGAAATGAAATTTAATCTTAAAAGCAAACTAATTAGCAACGTATTAGAAAATGCACTCATTTTAATGTCATTTATGATTTATTACTTTGTAAATATTATAATTATTTGTTTTATTATTTAACGCTACTTTCGTCTTTATGAATTAACAACTTTGAATGATTATTCAATGCAACCTTCCAATACTATTGGCTTTTTTAATACCGTTTAGTTTATTTGTTTTCTGTAAATATCAGCAATTAGAAGTTAAATATATTTTATATTTATTATCTTAGGATATTTTTATTACACAATTTGAATTTTAAAACAAACTAAAACTTGCTTGAAGTCTTCTTTCTTTTTTAAAATATTGCGCAACAAACTCGTTTATTCTTTTATTAATCTCTAAATATGCTGCATTTATTTTCGAATATTATTGGCCAATGCAATTTTTGAAAGCTTCAGTTAAAAATACTTCCTTCTTCATTTCTCAAATTTTCTCTTTTCATGTAGTCATCGTCCTGCTCAACTTTCAAATATCTAAAGTTTTTATTTTTTTTCGTATCCATGTCACATCAGCGTATAAGTACAGTTTACAAGATTCTTCTTCAACTCTGACTTCATGTTAGTGCACAATAACTTTTTCTTTGAATTAAATCCATCATTAATCATTATTCCTGTTCTTATTTTTTAATTTTTAAATTACCTAATTTATAAACTTAACTCTAGCCAAATTATCTATGCGCCTTTACAACTTTGAGTGGTCAGAAGAATGCGGGTTTCAAAATAGTCGGCTTCCATATTAAAAGTAGTAGTTTAAGCTATTTACCCGTACTTCGTACGGCAAAAATGTATTTTGACTGGTTCTTAGCATAGTGGCTTTGTTAATTGGCATAGTGGGTCCGGTTAGTAGGAGAGGTGACCATACGTCATATGTCACCTCCATACAGTAGTTATGATTATGATTATAATCGGCAAAAACTTCGATTTTTATGATTTCAATTGAAATATCCATTTTGACTATCCCTGAATCCATTTTAACTAATTTCGGCGTGACGTCTGTATGTACGAACGTAGTATGTATTTCATATAACAAAAACGATTAGCCGTAGGATGTTGAAATTTTTGATTTAGGACTGTTGTAACATCTAGTTGTGCACCTACCCTTTTGATTGCAATCGGCTGAACCAAATTTTCCAAAAAGGCCCTTTTTCTTAACTCCAGTAAAAAGCCCTCATTCAGCTTTTCAACGATATATCATAAGTAGTACGTATTTTCATTGGTTCCAGAGTTATAGCCAATTAAAATTTGAATTAATTAAATATTTGGATCTTGCAAGGGGAAGGCATATCGGTTCGTATCAGAGTATCTCCTTGTTTAATTTTTTTAAATTTAATTATATTGATTTATTAAATATTAACCTCTGATTGTAAAAATAAATTTACAGTGAATACTTATTCAATAACAAAAAAATATTCTTAATACCATAAGTTATTAATTAAATAAAATTTTATATACTTTTCATTTTTAAAAATTGTGTATATTTAATTTAATAAGAGTACAAGGAAGTGATATTATGTCCACATCAGAATATTGCTTATGTTTTAATTTTTTTTTTATTTTATGTTGTTTAATTTAGTCCGGTCTCGACTGCAGCCAGTCGAGTCGCACATCAGAAACTGTAGCAGTGGTTGTATTAAATGAGCCGCCACGCCGTGCACCATCACACTCAAAAAAAAATATATATATAGAAATCCGTAAATGATTTTTAGATAGTTATCTGAAGAGTATATTTTCAAGCCAGAATCGAGTGAATATTTCGTTTATAATAGATGGAAATGGGTAAAATTTTCAATCATTGTCGACATTTTTTTACCTTTCTTAAAACCCTTTCATGGTCGAATTTCAAAAGATGTAAAAATTTGGTTTATATTTTTAAATGATGATTATTCTCATCAATAATCAGGTTGATGAAATCTTCACTCGTCCTTCCCATCTAGATTATAATTCTTCATAATATTTGTTACTAACTTCATTGTTGTTTTCATAATGAAAAAATAAAATGAAAGATATCTCGGTATACGGAATATAAACAAAAAGAATATCGAAGTTTTAATTTGTTAAATTATCTCTTGGATGAAGTCAACAGTGTTGATTTAAGACTAAAATCAAAGAGTAGTTTTAGTTGCGCTCATGGTCGTATATTGGTTACCAATCTTTCTGTTTGACAGCGCCACTAGTAAAGATGGTGACTGATGAACAGAAAGCATTCTGTGTTTTGCATTCTGCTAAAATTGAAATGTAATTACATTTCAACGTGTTCGTGGAGAATTTAATTGTGATCTGAGTGACCTTATTTGTCGATGGCATAATCAGTTGGATTCAACGTGAAGAAGATTTGAACGTGTAAGGAAGTCTTTTCTGCGTAGTCCTAAAAAAATTGTTACGAAGGCCGTTTGCAAACTAGTAATGTTTCTGAGTTGCAAATGTATAATATTTTCAGGAAACGCTTCTATATGCGTCCCTAGTTTACAGCTGTTACATGCTTTAAATCCTATGGTCGACTTCGTGATAATGTTGTAATATGAAAATGATATTCTTGATCGTATTTTTTGTAGTAATGAAATAAAATTTTTCATCTTAGTGGGAAAGTAAATACATAAAATATCCGGGATTCAAAAAATTCTCAATGAATTCTTACAGTGAGAAAGAGACTTCCCAAAATTAAATTTTTTGTGTGCGAACTCCTTTTTTTTTACCTCTGGGTTTGCAGTCAAGCAATTCATTCCGCAGAAGATGAGATGATTGTTTTGTAGCATGTGTGAAAAATGCGATGGCTGACCGAGATTCCAACCCAAGACCTCCGGGTGAATGGCCGAGACGCTACCACTCGCGCCACAGAGGCCGGCGAATTCCTGGACAAGTTTATGGGGTCTTCCTTTTTCGTTGAAGTAAGCAAGAACTACAAGTGAACTACAAGATGGATCAAAGAATTTTATTTGGCAACAAAATTGTCTCCTAATCACTGGTATAACTATGTACGTGATAGGTTGAATAACATTTTCTCCAATCTGGATCTGTCGGTTTAGATCCGATGACAGCTAGTTTGGATGGCCTCCAAGGCCACCCGACAAAATCTACAATAGGTTGGATGTGTACCAGGTGACAGAAAGTGCTCATATTGAATACTTGTTGGGAAAAACTGTAAGAATTACTCTCATTTTATTTGTGAATCATTATCCTAAGCCAAAGTTAAGATATATTCTTTATTTTTCCTGTTTAGCCTCCGGTAACTACCGTTTAGATAATTCTTCAGAGGATGATATGTATGAGTGTAAATGAAGTGTAGTCTTGTACATTCTCAGTTCGACCATTCCGGAGATGTGTGGTTAATTGAAACCCAACCACCAAAGAACACCGGTATCCACGATCTAGTATTCAAATCCGTGTAAAAATAGCTGGCTTTACTAGGACTTGAACGCTGGTCGTTCAAGTCGACTTTAAAATCAGCTGATTTGGAAAGACGCGTTCACCACTAGACCAACCCGGTGGGTTTAAAAGATATATTAAATAGCTTTAAATCCAAAATATTCTTTTTTGTACGTCTCTTATTTACATACAAAATATTTCTGTATCCTTCAATTAAATATCTTTCTATTAAAAACCGTTTTAAGCGAAACGAAATATTTAACTATGTTTAAAATAATTCTGCGATAATAATAAAATATTCATTGAATTAAATTACTTTCAATGTTATCTGAAGTATAAGGAGCCAAACTAATTTATATTATATTACACATTTGAAGACAGGTTTTGATTTTAATGTAAATAATTCTCAATATAATAGACATACAGTAATATAAACTAAGATTTCTGTGTAACAAGAGAATCTGTTTTTTCATAATATATCATTAAAATTTAAACAGATGAATTATTTGTGCAGTGTAGTTCTCCATTCCATTACTTGATGATGATGATGATGCCTTTCGAAGAAGAATGAATTAAATTAGCTTTTATTTTATTCTGTCTGTAATTTTTTGTCTTATCTTATTTATCTACTGCATTATGCAATACTATCTGAATAAATTTTAGTATTGTTTTTAGAAAAATCTTACATTACCCAAGGTAAAATGTAGATTAGTCTATGTTTTAATAAAAAAACATCCATAAGAAGCTTGTTCTGTTTAATGAACTTTTCCTTGTTATTTTATTTTTTCCACCTTGAAGGACTGGTTTTCATAAGTTTTAATTTCTTTTTTTAATTGTTACTGAAAAAAAAATAACCAAAAATGTACGGATTTGTAACATATCATTGTCGTGGTTAATAGTGTGGATTAAATGCTGTGGTATCTAAAATTATGCCATTGGTGGCATTTCCTGATGAAAACTAGTTTCTAACATTTTATCGCTTCCCTTTATGCTCTAAACATTTTATACTAAGTTAAATTAACGTAACTCTATTTTTAGCATCATTTTAAACTTTTAAAAGGAAGCTAAAAATTCCGAATCCTCACTACTGTTAAAATTTATTTTGTTTCTTGTGCATGTGTGGAACTAAATTAAAAATTAATTTCAAATGTTTACTCTTTAAAAAGATTTTGTAAATCGTAACCTAGTGCTGTGGCCTTAGAAATAAAAAGAAATTTTTTCGTACTATTTTTCCTTAAGTATTCAAAAGCATCTAAGGAAAAATGTTAAGATTATATTTCTTCGAAAGTCACCTACAATATTTCTGAAATTTGATTTCAGACCGCCACCTTATCTATGGAAAAACATCTTACTTTCCTAGCTTTCATAACCTTTGCCCACCGGGTTGTTCTAAAGGTTAACTCGTCATCGCAAATCAGCTGATTTCGAAGTCGAGATTTGT
Organism: Lycorma delicatula; assembly: GCF_047948215.1. Lineage (NCBI taxonomy): Eukaryota > Metazoa > Arthropoda > Insecta > Hemiptera > Fulgoridae > Lycorma > Lycorma delicatula. The sequence goes on along the minus strand of NC_134457.1, from coordinate 33,726,838 downwards.
AAGGTTCAAATCCAACTAAAGGCAGTTACTTTTATACGGATTTGAATACTAGATCGTGGTTACCGGTGTTCTTTGGTGGTTTTTTTTTCTCCCAGCTCCCCTAGGCCGGACCGACTTGTTGGTATTACGCCACCCAGGGGAGTGTCTTTAAACTCAAATAGGCCTCCCCACCTACCGGCCATATACCGGCATGGCAGGTCGGCCTACCGGTTAGCTCTTTTTGAGAGTACTTTATTGCCCTTTTGGACACCACGACATACCTAGTGTGTCGTGACGTGGTGACGGGTCTTTCCGTATTCAGTGTGCTGTTACTATGGAGTCCTTGGTGGCTCATCAGTGCCAACACACCGCAGCATGTTGGACCTCACCAGCAAGGCTGTCCACCCAGTCCTATTCTAGCCAACACCTTGTCTTCTCTCATCGGAGTATTTCTGTAAGTATTCTGTGAGTATTTCTTTGGTGGTTGGGCTTCAATTAACCACACATTTCAGGAATAGTCGACCTGAGACCTGAAACTATACAAGACTATACTTCATTTACATTGATGCATATCATCCTCATCCATCCTCTCAAGTAATACCTTACGGTGGTTCGGGAGGCTAAATAGAAAAAAGTGAGCATCATTGCTGCAAGAAGGAAAGTATAGTAATTAATAAAAAAATGGGGTATGGAATTTTTGCATTTCTCTTCGTTTCATGATCTGCGGACCCCAATAAACCTCAGAATTGTGGGGGAAATTCTTCCCCCATCTTTGGGCGAACGTATGTATGTGTGTTGGAGTGTTTGCAGCTTTTTAACTTTTGACTGGATCAACCGATTTTGATGAAATTTTGTCTGTACAAACTTTTGTCTGTAAATAGTCTCTGTACTATAAAAAAAAAATAAATAGTCTCTGTACTGTATAGGGCAACTTTTTCGTAAAATTTTGGGTTTAATATCTAGGAGAGATAGTTAGTTTTTGAGGGTCAGTTTTCTCAAATTTTTGCTAAAATAACCCCAGTTTATTTTAAATTCAGTACATGTGTGCATGCTTATTTTACCATTTAAAAAAATGCCTCAAAATTTCCCTTCCCAAAAATCGGAAAGCTATCTTTTTCCCTACTGCATATTTTTTTAAACTATTTTTTTTCTAATTCTTCCTTGTAGTGTAAGTAGCAAAAAAATAAATAAAACTTTGGGAACAATATTGGGAGTGATGAAGCCCAAATTGTTAAAATATCGATTTTCTTGCATTTTTTTCTTTAAATTTATTATTAAAAATAATTCTTGGAAGGTGATTTTGGTGAAGGGAGAGCAGAAGAAAGATAACAAAATGACCGATCTTTTTTTAATTTTTAAAGTATTTTTTGGTTTATTTAAACCAATAATATTGATGAAATACCAATTTATTTAATAATAATTTTGTAATAAAACTTTATCATAACCACCACCATAAAAAATTCTTACGTGACTTTTTTCATCTACCGTTATTTTTACAGTATATAAGAATAAGCAAATAACCAATGAAAGGAAAAGTATTACAACTTTGTTTTCAGTTTTTGGTATTGCTTCAATTATCTTGCGTTTTATAAAAATGTTAGACGAAAATTTTAACAAACGAAATGGTTAAAAAAAAAAATAAAAACAACTCGATTGTCCGATTATAACAATGGACACGAATTTGGTTTAAAAGCAAAATTTATTCTGTATTTAAATAAGCTCTTCTTTGAATATATTTTATACATTCTAATTTTGTAACAAAATGAAATGTATATAACCCAGATCTGAAGGATTAGAAACTTTACAAATTGCTAGTTCATCGTCTGAGATAGCAAAAAAATATTTTTTCGGGATTTTTTTTTTGTTTAGATCTTAGGAGGCAAAAATTGTTATCAGTAAAACCAATTAAATTCTGACAATAGAAAAAAAACATGTTAGCAATATTATATTAAAAAGGTAATTTTATTCAATATTACTTTTTAAAAAAAAGTTAGTGGTTTCTTTTTTACTTAATCTAGTTATATACCTGTGGTTCCCAAACTTTTCCGAGTCTCGGCGCCCTACTCTAAGTCAAAGTATGACTACTTGTAAGTAAGGGATGAAAATAAATAAACCTCTTGTAGTTTCATTATTTTTATATTGTATTAACATTAAATTAATAATTATAAATGTCTTGGTTCAAGTAATTATGAAGATTTCACAATATTTCGCGACGCCCCTGTGAAGAGGCCGCGGCTCCCCGGGGCACCGGGGCGCACACTGTATTAATCACTGTTGTACACGATTTAGAGTTAATTTCCAATTTCGGTATATTTTCTGAACTTGTCCTCAATGATAGTTGAATTCGTGTCAGACGCTAACTCTTTGAAAAATATTGAAATATTTTTGAGATATTTTTCGTAAAATATCCTCTTTATACAGGCTAAAGAAATATGGAATTTCCATATTTATTCTTCTGAAAGATAGGTAAAGTTGAAAGGCAGAGGTGTTCCGCTTAAGGTAGCATTACATATAAATGAAATGAGACGGAAAGCGACTTTAAAGATATTAATAAAATATTTAAAACTTCTTATTTTTTAAATAAATCTATAAAATTTGGCTGTCCTCTTAATATAACGTTATTTAAAAAGAAGTTTAGGGATTCCATTTTAAACCTGAGACGTTAAAATATGATAATGGTATTTTACATAATTTCTATGTTTATAACCGGAGTTACAAGCTAAATATAATTTTAAGGGTTAACAAAGACTTCATTGTAGTTATTGTGGTATATGACGCTTTGAATAAACAGGGTTTAAATAAAATCATTACATGAATTTTCATGTTACACGTGGTTGCATAATCTAATATCATTTTCTCAAATTGATTTGATGTGAGATATCAGTTTTCTTAACCGGATGCAAATTAAGTACTTTAAATTAAACTTAATATTATTAACGTAGAAAATTATAATTTCCATCTTAGTTCAACAGTAAAACAAAAAATATGTTATTTCATTTTTTTATTTCTTTTATCAAAATTTATAAAGCCATATATTACTTATTCGTTTGGCATTTTCTGATAAAAATAAAATAAAACTAGTAGTAAAAAGTAATAAAATGATATAAAAATTAACTTTTTTTTAACTGTGCTGCTGAAAAAATCTTAATAGCACTATTTAAACATGAATGAACGGATCGTTAAATTATGTTATGACATTAAAGGTTTTATCAAAAATATTGTGTACGTTTTCCTGTCATGCAACCGCTGATATGTGGCCAGTTGGTCAAAGTTATTTATTAGCCACATTTTATGAAACTTATTTACTTTAGAAATTTGCTAATATCAAATGAATTATAAATTCGTGGGATCGGAAAATAAATGAATGATATTATTCTAATTTTTTTTAATGAATACAATGAAATAAATTATCCGTAACGTTAACTGGAAAAAATGTGCGGAATTTTTAATGTTAAAAACAAATTTAATAGAAATTATTTCAGTATTAATTAAGCCAAAAGTGCTGTAATAAAATAAATTTTGAACTGATTAATCTTAAAACTTAATAGTTAACCTAAAAATAATCTTAAACATTATTTAAAAGTAACCTATTTTACGTATATTACAAGGGTGTAAAGTCGAACTATATTGAACAGCGGTAGTTTTTCTTTTTGCTTTCACAACTCGGAAGGTTATTATTGGGAGAATAGAAATAAACAATGCCACAGTAGAGGTTTTCTAGAATAACAGTGCAGTTTTATCGAAACGAAGAAAGAAAAAAAAGGCTGTAAAGAGACTCCTCCTAAATAGGAAGAAACAACTTAGATGTAAAAAAAATCGATCACGAAGAAATATATAGCAGTAACACACATCTCAATTTAACTTGAATTACGTAAATGGAAATTTAAATTTATAGTTCATAATTATCTTATGATTTGCATAAAATTTATAACTCCAGTCAGTAGTAAAACTTTAGCAGGTAATGGCGTATAAGAAACTAAAAGTACATTTTACTTAGATATTCCATTCGAAAAGATGCAGATGTTCAGAGTAATTAAATTAATTCATTGAAGTTTGCGTTAATATTTACTCTCTCTCATCTAAAAAAAAAAAAACAACTGAACAATAAAAATCCATTGAAGTTTCTACTTTGTTGTGTGGAAGTGAGATTTGGGTTCCTTCAGCGAAACATCCCTGAAGTACAAAACTATCAATGATGAAATATCTTAAATCGACAAAAGTTGAACGAAATTTTATAAATTAGGTATCTATATATAAACGAATAAATACATATTTTATTTTCATCGGTATATTAACTGGTCCAAAAAGGACTCCACAATTTTAAAAGCATATAAAAATTTATTGAGAAAAGTTACAGATTCGGTTGAGGTCTAATTTAATAGAAAATTCGCGAGAGAAAAAAATAGAGACTATATTAAAATTTTTTATGATGAATTATGAATTTTATTACTTTGTATAATTTTAAATTAAGATAACCAACCGGAAAGTAAGACCTCGAAAATTTTTATTACTGATTTGTAATTTTACACACGAATATTATTTTTCTTATTACATTAGTATTACAAAATAAGTTATGGAAATTTTCATTAATGTTACGTGGTGATCATTTTTTTAACTGAATCGTGTTATGCTACTGTTTGCTCGGTTACTGACATTTATGAACTTTTTATTTTAATATTGATGCATTTCTTGATAGGATCAAGAATGCACATAAGCTTTCGCTATAGCAACCGCTTCTTCGATAAAATAAGAAATTTTTGAAAAACATATCTGAAAAACTGGAACTATACTGCACTGTAAATATTAACAGTTTACAAGTGACAAAACTATTCAAGAATAATAAAAATAACTAATAATTGTGCTAGTAATTGCATCGATAGTAGCAGCGTTAAAGGTAACACTGAAATAACTACAGTTCGATCCGGCTGGGTTTGTTTTATATTGTCATTTAATATTTAAATAAAACACATGTTGTTGGAGTAATTAATGAGTTACGATTAAATTTATAAATAATTTTTCTATTTTGATTAATAAATAAGTTAAAATAATGTTCTTGTGATTAAAAATTTATGTTTGGAATATTAAGTTAATTTACGTTAGAAAATTTATTTAAATTTTATTTAAACATTAAACAGTCATTTTCTATGTAATAGTCTACGTCTTGGAGTTCTAAATTAACTAATTTCAAAATTTAATCTGACGTAAAAAGAGTAAGCGATGCATATTATAATTAACAGTAATATTTTACGTTAGTATATTAGGTAGATTTCATAAGAAAGCTACCTATTTTAATGGGTACCATGATTCGAATTCTGGGAAATTTCGATGTATTTTCACGTTTCACATCCCTGAGACCCCAAAACCACCGTTAGTTAAAAAGTGTATATATACATATTTCACTTTCTTGTGGACACTATAACTGCAGTAATTGTGCGTCAATCACTTTCAAATTGATACATAACATATAACGACCCAAATTTTCGGCGATTTCATTAATGGGCAAAATCGGACCATTGGGGTGGAAATTGGGGGCTTTTTCGAAAAAAACAAAATATTGCTTTAACTTTCTTATTAAGTAAAATATCGAATTCGTTTAAAGTTGCTACTATTTTTTGAATACGGGTCAAGGGATGAAAAAAAAATAGTTTCAAGGACCAAAAACATTATAGCTTCCAATAGGCAAAGGAATCTTAAGTAAATCTTGATAGATTTAGCAAAAGGTTGTAGTCTAATGAAAAAACGTAGTGTCTGTAAAACATGGAAAGTTTGTTTGATAGGAGCTCGTATTATCCGAGTTCGCCTACTCCTATTTTGCCTCGGTGAAATTTACCTCCGTCTTCCAGCGTGCCGAAAGGAATTTATTTTAATGCATTTATAAACTACACAAATATAATAGTAGACGTTGTAGGAGTAGTGTTTGTTGTTCTGTTTTTATTTAAATAAAAACTTTTAGTTTATTGTATAAAAAAAGTTGTTTTCCACTGTTATATATTCGTATTTATAAATAAAAATTCATTTTAAGGTTTTTTTTTTTATTATTATTTTAAACCTTGTTCAAAAGCTTTAGTATTATTCTTTAGTGTTACTAAAATTGTGAATTTTATTTACATTAGAACATGTAATTATCTGTAAAAAAAAACGATAATAATATGATTGACTTTCTTGATTGATTTACTTTCCGTAATAATAAAATAGTTATTTTGTAAATTTAAATTATAAAGTTTTGTGAAAACTTTTTGCTAAAAAAAATGTTCTGTAATTAATTTCTTATTTTTTTTTTGTAAATGAAGTTTACTAAGGTGTGATGAAGCCCACACAGAATAATATTTTTAATTTTTTTATGTACAAGTACAACTAAACACGCAAAATACACATGAGCTATCAAATGATTAAAAGATGGTCCCCATTTCCTCTTATATCTTATATAGTACTGAATCGTAAACCCAAAGAATAAAAATAGAAGGTATAGAAAATTGCTGAACAAAATATTATATAAAAAGAAATCAGATCTGATATTCATGTTAACAAAATAGTTTTAATTTTACTTAGTTATTAGAAATTATTTTTTATATTATTTAAATAGCTGACCCGGCAATGCTTTACTATTGCTAGATTTGAGTGTATATATAGATTAAATGAACACAATTGAAAGTATGATAAAACATTAACAAAATGAACATTAAGGAACTTCACAAAATTTAACCTTTCCCTTTCCCACTTCCATTTCCTTTCCCCTTCCCCATTTTCAATTTTTCCTTCTCCCGTTTCCCATTTCCCATTTCCTTCCCCCATTTATTTTTCTCTTATTTCCCTTTTCCCCGTTTCTCTTTTCCTCTTTTCCTCTTTCCCCTTTTATTTTTTCTCCTTCCCATTTCTTTTTCCCCGTTTTTCCCTTTTTTCCATTTTCCCCTTCTTCTTCCTTTTATGATTTTTCCCTTTTCCGATTTTTTACTTTCTCCCTATTTTCCCCACGTGTAAATCGGTCCAGTAGTTTTTTAGTTTAAAGCGGACACACATATCGGAAACATTGAAATGGAGTCGTAAAATATTTAGTATAGCGTGTGTTGGTTTTACGTCCAGAAGATAACGCTGTTTTAAAAAAAAAAGCATGATTTTATCTATCACAGGTGTGACATCTTAGGTATATAAAAACATGAGCGTATTCGAATGCAACGTTGTGTCAAAATTTCAAATCAATCGGTGAAAAACTTTCGGTGATTTAAGATTCTGAACAAACGAATATTTACATTTTTATTTATATAGATATGTTTTAATTAAAATTAAAAAATATTTCATTGTTAAAAAAATATTAAGTTAAAATACTTATAGATGTAAATACTTTATGGCCTTCTTTAAATAGAATTTGTCAAGAGAATAACCGGAAAAGTTCTCCATCCGTTTACCAGCTTTTTAATTCAATTTAACAAATATCCTTAATTTTCAGGATAAATCAATTGATAACATTTTACGTCCGTTAATGTATTAACAGTATATAAAAATTCTTATATTTTAGTGTTTTATTTTAAACCATCAATTTTTATGCATTTTTCAGGGGTTAAAATAAAAAAGTGCCTAGTTTTCGAGTTTCGACGTGTGAAAAAATGTAATTTTTTTCCATTCAAAAACAATCATCCAGTTTACATTATATTTTTTTATACAAAAAATTTCTAAATAATAATATAACATTTTACAGTTGTATGTAATTTTATAACTACTCGTACATCTTATTGTTTTTTTTTTTTTTTAAATAACCTTCTCTAATTGACCAGAGGTTTAAAAAAATGTTACATAATCATATTCTGTCATTTATTTTAGTGCTACATTTTCATTTTTATAGCTGTCTTTGGCATATTGAAGTTTATACAGTTTTATATTTCAGTTTAACTTTTCTAATTCACTTTAGATAGTTCAGCATAAGGACTTCAACAAACTATCATGTATTGTTATATTCAATGCAAAAATACATTCTTAAAAATTTACTTTTGGATTGAGTTTATTGTAACAGCTGATAGAATTTTCGTTACGATTTTACTAAAGTCTTGCAGTATTTTTTATCCATTTATAGATAAAATAATAGTTAAAATTTTGTTTGGAAACATAAATTTGATTAAATAAAAATATCGCGTTTGTATCTAAATTATATATATATATATATATATATATATATATATATATATATATATATATATATATATATATCTTAAACCTTATATTTTAGGCTTCATGAAATTTAGAAATAATTTTTTTGTTAAAACTTTTATATGTATACAACACGCGCGCGCGCACAAAATTAAATTAAAAAATGCTTTTGTAAAACAATTTTAATTTGTTTTTATGTTGCTCTTAATTGTTTTGTTGCCGTAATCAAATATATTTCACTTTATGTTTATAATGATGGTCCAACAGTCAATTTTTCAGTTTCATCTCTATTAATTTTCCGTCCGGTTTTCCAACATGAACACTCGTTTTAAAATTTCTAAAACGACTGTAATCAGCTTTAATCAAATCATTTTGGTTCGTAGATGTAAACAGTATCATGTGAATCAACAGTGGCTGAGGTCACATGAGGTGAATTTCGTAAATCGAGTTGCAGTTTGATGTACGAAGGGCTTACCATAACAGTGGCCATTTTCCCATTAAAGCATTAAAAATAGTTTTCTGTTTTGTCAACGTAGTAAACTGTTTTTGTTTACATGAAACAAAGATTTTTTTGTACTGAATATAAATTAAAATTGAAAAAAATTATTTAAAAAAAAATATCTTACAAGAGTTTACATATTGTTTTATTTAAATTGATAGTAGTAACTCCTGATTAATTGCGTATAGTATTGAATATATCATTGTTCATAGAATAATATGTAAAGTAAAATTGCGTTTCCTTTGTGAATAGATGAAAACTTATTACCTTGCATATTGTATTCTCATTTTAATTAAACTATTGTAGTGCCATATGGTAAAATTTATTTTGTATTGCACCTACGTAATACACGTTTTTGGGATTTGATTCATGCATCAGAAGTAAGACGGAAGACGAAATTATATATAATTTATATAGAAAGTTTATACTGACAAGCATACGAAAGATGAAATATAGCAACACGTAATCCACAAACGTGTGGTTAGCATAATTTCGTGTTGGTAATGGGTCTACCTCACTCAAACTGAGTTTTCTCTTCAAATACCTACGTAAAATATGGTTACTATATAAAGATCTCCACATTCTAACCTCTGATACAAGTTCAAATATCAGTTTTGGAGCAAACAAAAACTGTTGAAATATCGTATTTTAACATCTCTTATGAATTTTACATTCATTTGGAAAGTTTTTTTACTAGAAAAAACATTTACTCTCTTACATTAAAATGATTTTTTACAATAACTTTAAACAATATCTAATATTATATTTCAACGTATAAGAGAATATCTATTTGACATGTTGAATTAATAATAATCTGTTTACTTAAATATTAATTATAACAAATACAATAAAAAAAATTACATTTGATATAACCTTAACATTTACACTTAATATATAAATACAAATATCAGATAATTTCAGTTAAAATAAAAATAAAAAAATGTTTACCGAAGAAAAAACTTTTCTAAGAAAGGGATTATTTGCGGTCGCATGGCGGAAGTGGGAGTGTGGTGAAAATAAATTTTATTTTCGTTTTAAGGTATGAGGAGTACGAAAATACCATTTACTTACAGTGAGGTTTCCTTATTTATAGGCTTATGTATCAAATTTGTGGCTCAAAAATTTCCAAAACTGAACTAAATTAATTTCACTGAAATTTAGATATACTGTAGTAGTGTTTCTGACGTTGTGCATGTGAAATTTTGATGAAGATTGGTATAGTTGTTTTTGAGTTACGTTCAATTTAAGGCCGAAAAAAATTGAGTTTATGTTGACTGTGTTGTGATATACTTTTCATACGCGCTTATGCAGTGAATCTCAGTATTGAGCTATATGAAATTTGGGTGTTTGTGATTGTGTGTAAAGTCTACTGGTTAATTGAACGTATACAGTACGTTGTACTCTGAAAATCAGTTCGTTTTTAATTGCGAAATATTGAGCGCGTCGAAAACGAAAAGTCGGTCTTCTTGCACAGAACTGCACGAGAATTTTTATATATTTCATAAAGATGTAACTTATCTTTACACCTTTCTCAGGAAGAAAAGTACGCTGCTTAACATTAAGTTCAAGGAGATGTTCTGCTTGTTTGGCAGGTGATCGCAACAATCATAACCTAACAAGCAGTTGCTAAACGAGGTTCTGAAACAGATTTGGGCTTACGAAATCCAACTATGAGGCACAACAAGTGAAAGTAATATCGAAGTTGTACGGCGATTCCAGAACCATTTATTGTGAAATATAACTGAAGGTTTGCAAAAAACACGAAAATTCATGATTATCTTGGATTGTCAATCATTCGAGAGAATATTCGGCGATTCGGGAAAAACATACAAAGTGAGACTTAAAAAACTTGTAAACTGGGTCACAGTTTACCTCATGGTTAACCAAGAGAACATCAAGCACTTAAAGCGACTGCGTATATTTGTAAGTCAAAATAATAATCAGTAACCCCTTAGGGTTGCTGATTTATATCTACGATGTGAATCATCCATGCTTGCACAACCCACAAACGGCCCTTTTCTGTGCCGTCACTCCACATTCCTCAAACAATTCTTTTCAGAGCTATCATAAGGTTCTAAGGTGCGACGTTCCATTGAGGCCATTCGGCGACAGTATGCATACATTTGTACGTATAATTCACAGTTCTATGAAGGTTTTTAACTGAATTTCCTCTCTGCATGTCACTTTTTTTTAATTCAGATTTGCTTGTAGTTCCGCTAAATAATAATTTGCTTGTAGTACTTCATTTGATTGTAAATTAAACACTGTGGAAGAAGGAAAAAGAAAAAAGTTCAGTTTTATTTTGTTTTATTTTTTATTTTATTTTACAAAAATTATAAAATAATTTTATTCTATATTATAAAATATTTAAATCTATTCTTCCGTAAAGGTTATTCTTTCTTATGGTAAAGTTGTTTTAAAATATTTTTTCTTTCATACATTTTTTAAATAATGAGTTGTAGTTTTTAAATAATAAGCTTTTAATCTTTTTTCTTTTGGTATATTATGTTCTTCTTTTTCGTAATATATTATTAATATTTTGATCTGATTTTTCTCACTGTCATACTTCATAACCTTCGCTTAATTCTCACTTACTTTCTTTTTTTCTTACTTACTTACTTACTTACTTATAAAATAAAATTTCTCTCTAGATTGAATCTATACTGTTTACCATTTCTTTTAATCCAGTTTTATTTTAAGTGAATAAGACATCATTAAGGAATCACAGTAATATTTTCTCCCTGGATTATTGCTCTTCTCAAAACCTTTTCCTTTATGTAATGGTATACTTTTAATAAAATATTTTACTGAATAGTGACTTCTTGTTTGCTAATGTGTTTTTAATAGAAAAAATTAAAATCAATGAAATAAAACATTTTTATGGGTTTAAAAATTCCGTGACATTGCATATTTTAACTCCCTTTCTACGCTTCAAATTGGATTTCTTGTTAACTTTTCTGAACTTAACTCAATTATTAAGAAGTATCAACGTTGGATTTGCTAGTACAAAGTTTTACATGTATATTTAATTTTTACACCCTTCTATATGTCCCTTTTTATTATTCATGAAATTCAGTTAATAAATCTTGTTACAATTTGTTTACTTCCGACAGAATGTGCGCTCTTTTACACAACTGTAACATAATAATATTTATTTGTATAAAACTTTTTTTTCGGATTATATACTTATTTATGTACAAATAATTTACTTCATTTGAATGAATGATTAATAAAAATTTCAAATTTCATGTTATTACTCCCACTAACTGTTCTGATTATATATTTTCCAATTATCGAGATATAGACATTATCATATTAAGCGACATTTAAATTAGATTTATAGCTAACGAAAAAGTGTTGATCTTATATTTGTAATATACTGTAGAAAAGACCTATGAAATAAATAGACATCGCCTTTCTAGTTTTTATGTAATTATTAGTAAATTACTTTTATGAATACTGTTGCAATCAATGAACCACCTCCGATAAAACTCTGAATTAGAAGGTGAATCCACTCTATTATTCATCAAACATTCTTGTTTCATATATTATTTATTTCTGTTGCTTCTTTTATCAAGAGCAAGTTAATTTTACGGTTACATCCGTACTATTTCTAGGTATTCAGTTAAAATTAACTTGTCTGACGTAAGTTAAGATAATAAATCATTTTTAATACTATGTTGTCTGAACACATTTCATTTTATTGTTTCCTTAAATGAATTATTATCAAAATAACTTGACACTTTATTGTTTACACTTCCGCAGTACTCTTATTTTTTTCTTTCAGAAAATAAAATTTATTTTACAAATGAAAATATATCATAAATGTTCACATTCAATAATAATACTCGTAATAATAATATTTTTATTATTCTCTAAAATTCTAATCTGTGTTCTTTAAACATTAAATCATTTTATAAGATGTTTATGTACAGTACTTTAACGAACTACGTTTTATTTTTCTTGCAGTAATAAAAATATATTTTTATGGTCTATTTCTATAATTTAATTTAAAAAAAAAAATTTTATTTAGTGTTTAAAATATAATTTCATAAAATATATTGAGTTTCCAGTTTAGTTTTATCCAGTTTAGTTTTTATCACGAACAAGACTGTACTTTGATTACGAAATAGAAAAGTAATTACTTTCGGTTAAGAAAGATTATATTTATATTTATTTACGAAAAGGTTATATTTAAATTTTAAATGTAAATATACTTTTTTATTTTAATGGATGTAGACGTAAGTCTACACCTCAATTTTTTTCAATTCAGTATTTTAATTTTGTTTCAATTTTTCCATATTTTCTTATAAAAAAACATACATTAGATGAATATTACCCGGAACTGGAAAATAGGTTATATAAATTTATACTCGTTTACATAAATATATTAAAAAAAAAAAAAAATTGATTTTCCAAATAATAAAGTCGTCTAGTATGAAAAATTATTCAACTAACGGGTTTTTAGTGTTTGCATTTGATTTTCTCTCAGTTTATTTCAATAATTTTTTTTTTAAATTGTGTAATCTCGTATCATAGCAAATGTTTTCTACACCTCTCTAGTTTACTTATTTTATTTTTATTTTTTTAATTTATATTATTTCTAGTTTTCATCTGATGTTTGTTAAATTTTAACTTGATGTTGATTTTTTTGCTGCAGCTCAACATATTTACTACATCCTTCATTTTATAATATTATCTTTATAATAAAAAACAAGTTAAATAAATATGAAGTTATATCGATTTCATTAAAATAACAATTTAACATAGAAAATCTGATATTGGTAATATATAACTTGAACAAATACTCGGTTTCATCAAGTAAAAAGATAAAAATCGAATGAAATAAAAAATACAAAACGTGAAAAAATTTCTAAGCTTGCCATTTTAACATAGAGAATAAAAAGTTATACGTACATTCAGCTTTACTAGAATTTAAAAATGTGGTATACATTATTTTTTAATATGAATATAAAAGAAAAGTTTTTTATACAAAACGTTTGTGTATTTCATAATAACAATTAATAGTCAATAGTATAATTAATAGTAAAAAGTATACAATGGTGAGGGGAGGATTGAAAAATTCGATTAGAAAGAGTTTTAAGATAGAAAAAAGGATTGCTACAGATTTCTGTCAAACGAGTGAGAATAGTAGTGGGTCACAGATTAAGGTACATACATTATTCTGTTTATTTACCGAGATTATATATTTTAATACCGAAAGAAATAAATTGAGATGAAAACTGTAAGGAAAGAGAAATGGTGCACCTTAACTGGTTTATACTTTTTCAGATTATAGTAAATATTTAGAGATGAGAAAATTATCGAAAATAAAATGCAGAATCAAGTCGTAAGAGGCTCGTAAAACCTAGCTGATGAGCATAGAAAAATTAGTAAGGATTAATTACAGATATTATTAAGGATTCTTTAAATTAAGAATTAAAACCGGTTTTGTAATAAATATCTCTTATTATATAAAAATGTCACTTTTTTTTAATACAATTAAAAGGTAATTAGTTTTTTATATAACATTAATTTATTATAAATTTTAATCCTAACATTAAACGATAAGAATAACAAAGAACCGCACGTATTTGCGACTTTATTCTTTTCTATACCTGCGTAAGAATCGGGCACTGCAGAAATCGCAGAACGTTGAAAAACGCGTTCTAACAAAACAATATTTTCGTGAATTAACAAAAAACGTTTGAGATTTTTCATTAGCGGCAAATACTGATTTCAGGGAACTGTATATTCTTTAAAACGTTTTTTTTTCAGGTTTAAAAATTATTACTAACTAACTTTATTAAATAAATTTAAATATCTTAATAATAAATAAATAGTTGAAAGAATTTCACATTGGTTTAAAAAAAAATAACGTTTTTTATTATAATGATTGTTCTAATTTATTTTTGAAGATTATTTTTTTTTATTACTATATAAAATTCGGTTGGTTTTTATAAATCTTAATTTCTGGACCTAAGAAACAAGTAATTTTAATTGAAAAAAGAATATAATTCTTTTTTTCTTAAGGAAAAATTAACAATTAAACTGTGGATATTTTTGTAGCGTTAACAACTAAATAATTACAGTAAATTTCTACTTACATTATCTTATCATATATGTTTTCAAATAAGATGAATTATTTAACAATAAATTAATAAGACTAAAGGTTATTACTTTCCCGTCTAGATAGCGCTATAGTAGAATTATAGCTCTAGAATGGAAAGTATTGTAATCGGTCTAATTATGGCATACGCGGTTTTCACCGGATCTTTACAGTTTTACACCTAAGGAACCCCAAAAAACCGGATGGAAATTTTCCGGATGTTAATGATCGTATGTACGTGTGTGTTTGGTGTTGGCCTCTGAATCACCTTATATAACTCGAACCCAACCCTTAGAGAAGGGTTGAAACCCGAACCCTTATAGAACCCGATTTTGACCAAACTTGGTCAGATTACTTCTAAATATGAAGCATTGATTCTATTAAATTTCATCTGAAAAGGTCAAGGGATGAGGTTGTAGAGCAAGGTCATCCTCAGGATCTCGAGATTTCGTCTGATTTAGATCATATTATCTTAGGCACATTTAAAGAAAATTGAAATATAACAATATTCGAAGAAAAAACATTTTTTGCAAAATCGCACCCCGTCCACAATAAATGCTTTAAACTAGTTGCTGAGTGGGCGTACTGTGTCAGTAGTACCTCCTGCCACTACAAGGATCGCCATTGTTGCTGTCCGCCATCCCAGAATTTCCCTTTTTCTGTGTGGGAAATTTTCTTTCTCCTTGTCCTCTTGGACCAGAAATTTAAAATTTCATAGAGTAACCAACCAAATTATTTTTTACACTTTAAATAATAACTTATTTTATTTAATTTAGTTAATATTTCAAAGGTTTTTAGCACTGGCGTACAGCTAGCTGTTGCAGTTGACTACTATTTTGTGACATCACAGGTGAGTGAAAAAATTAAATAAATGAATAATAATATTTAAAGTGTAAAAATGTAACTCGGTCTAGCTGGATCTGGAACTCGATCGCCCGGTTGATTAGGTACCTGGTGCGTTAACCCTCGCGGTTACCCAGTTTGCCGACTGTACAAGCGAAATTTGTTCCGTGTAAATTGTGATATTACATTTGTTTAGTCAGTGCCGACCGTCGGCACTAGTACCACCACACCTGCACAAATTAAATACAGTATGCGCGCGCGCTTTAGTTAAAATCATTGAATTAAATAAACGAAAAAAATATTATATTTTAATAAAATTATAAATATTTTATTTTTTATTAGTTTTATATTTTGTAGAAGTCTATTCATAAATCCCCTAACTTAAAAAAATATAATAATAAATCACTTTATTTATTTAATTCTTTATATATATATAAATATATATATATATTTTTTTTTTTTTTTTTTTTTTTTTGTTATGAAGAGCGCGAATCAACAGCTATGGTCATTAGCTCGATGGAAATTTATAGAGTATGCGAAAATGCTATGCCTGACCGTGGGGTACGAACCCGGGAGCTTCGCACTAAGGCAGAGCGCTACCTATTCACCCAAGGAGGTGCGCTAGTGTTGCAGTCCGCCATGCTGGAATTTCCCTTTTTCCCTCTGTAAAATTCCCTTTTCCCTCGTTCACTTGTACCGGGAAATGATAAATTCCACAGGGTTGCCAATTAATACTACACCAACTGCCTGCCAGCTCAAAGAATTATTATAGGATTGTAATAAATTTACAATCGTTTACATAAATCATTATTTATTAACATCCACTTTTTACCAGTTGCATGCTAACCGTTCAATTACAACAGCTGAGAGATGAATTTTTTTTAGCGTGTGAAAATATCAGTTTGACTGATTCATATACAGGACCTACTGGATGAAAGGCAGAAGCACTACCACTCCACCTCGGATGTCGAAAAATCGTGAAAATTACGAATATTATTCGAATACGTAAATTAAATAAATATAATAGGTTAAAATATTAAAAGTATAGTTAACTATAAATTTAGTTATTTTAAGTTTGATTGTAGTGTTTGATGGCAGTTTGATTTTTAGTTTTGATGGTAGTGTACAGAGTTTATAATTTTCAGGAATAAGGTGTCAAATTAAACGTTATTAAAAGTTTTTACATTTAAAACATTATTTAATACAGAACTTTAATAGCCACTTGAGAATAAATAATCTAGTTGAGAGTTTTCTAAAACCATAAAAAATTAAATTTTTTTCTTATAATTCAATATAATGTTATAACATAAAATAATAATTATTTACATTACTTATGATAGAAATGTATTTTTCATCTTCCTGGATTTACCACGTAAGCTTTATAAATCTTTTGACGTGTATGTATGTGTCTTTTGTAAATGGGAAAACAAGGTTACGTTATGTACAGTGTTGCAGTTGAATGAATCGAATTAAATGTAGTAAATAGTGAAAGTTATCCACTTATTTCAGCCGAATAAATTCCGGAAAAACTAATAGCACTATTTCACAGATACTTGTTTTTTTAATTTTTTTTTTTTAATGCACCTTTAAAACTAATTTTATTATAAATTCACTTTTATCTAAATTGCCTTTATTTGCAGTTATTACTAGCATTACGTACAAAGACATGGATGCATTTTAACATTCGTTACCACTGCCTGTTTAAACTCTGATTAATATCCATTATTTTCCCCAAAAAACACATTTCTATTAATTTAGAATGCAACTGCTGCCTGAGTAAAATTAACGTCTTGGAAAATTCATAACGCCGATTTACAATTAATTAATACTACGTTGTAATAAGAATTTCTCCTTTAATTATTATTTATTGTATCAATTTTAACTACGTTAAAAATATACTAACGAACTGGAATAAAAAATGAAATAATCGTATAAGGAATATTAAAAAAAAAAGAAATATTGTCGTATATATATATATCTATGTATAGGGATTAAATTCAATTTTAAACCAATCATTCAATCAATTTTCCTCTGGCAGGTCCTCACATAACTATCCTCCATGACTCACGCTTCAGTGCTAGTGTCATACTGTCATCATCTCTTTCTCTGCCAATTGAATATATCATCGGATAGACACTTCCTTCTTTTTCTTTTCTTCTTTTCATCCACTATTCCCTCAATTGCATAAGCAGACGTTCCCTTATAAATGAATGTTCTAACTACTTATGCTTTTAAGGATTCTTTTTTCTTTCCCAAACCTTCGTTGAATTTCATTTCTTACTTTATCTTCCCATCTTACACTTTCCACTTCTTTCAATCACGTAAATTCCTCTATCCTCTTTAATCCTCCTTCCTTAGTATCCGAATTTCACTATCGTACAAGGCTATACTTCATATAGCGCTTTCCTAGTCTCTTCCTTCGTTCGTGTTTTAACAGTCCATAAAGTAACCTTCTCCTTCTGTTGAAACATTCCTTTATCATGCCTACTATATAATTCTTATCTGTGTTGTGTAATGCATATACATAGTTATTGGGCTTTCTAGATAATAGAATCGCTTTAGGTGTTCGATCTCCTCTCAGTTCAATCTAATATTTACTCTCTCACCACTTCCTCGTGTTGCCATATTGTTTGTCTTATTCTGATTTCTTCTCATTCTATAATCTTCACACATTTTGTCAAGAAGTTCTAGGATTTTAGTCTCTTCTATCTGTTATCAGAATCGTATCATCAGTAAAGTTACACAAAAACGCGCGCGCACACACACAAACATACATCCCTCGCACCTATACTGATTCTTGTTTCCTGATAAAAGAATTCTAAATCAATTAAAAAACTTCTAAACCAAATGAAAAATAAATGTAAATATAATAAAAATATAAAATCAGAAACAATAATATTAAATACAAATATGTGTTGGATAGGATTTTGAACTTTAAAAGAATTATATTATTCTTAAACTAAAAGTAAACTTTTTTAAATTACAGTGTATTAAATAGAGGAAATTTTTTTTTTCTTCAAACTACCATACTGCTTAATTTGCTTATATTTATCGGAATGTGTCACCTTCATCACAATACGTTATATTGATTAGATATGGTACTTATACAGTTAATAGGCTAATGTTGTCAAACTAACAAATTTTATGTAGACTTCAAGCTTATTTCTATACATACGATAAAATTACCAAAAGTTTGTTTTTATTAAATTTTTAATAGAAATCAATACATTATTTGTGCTAGTAAGAAAATATTTTTAATTAATTGATGTAAATTTTCATATAAAAAATTTTATGTGCATTCAAAAATATTTCAAAGGACCAAAGATGGTCCTATAAATCTTTTTTTTACATATATTAAATAATGTATGTAAAAATATTACTTGTAATGTTCTGTGTTTGACGAAGATAATTATTAATCATTAAACATCAGGGACATAATATCAAAAATAAAATTTTATTAAAAGTTAAAAATTTTAAATAGGTGGTACTGATACATTTTAAATACAATGTAAATGTATCAGTTATCTTTCTTATGTTACTCCATTTTTTCCCCCAAATTATGACACTCTGTTAAGGTGTACTGGTTGTTAGGCAGGAGGTCGCAACTGTCATTACCTAACAAGAACTTTTTTGTAATCAAGAGATCCTAAAACGAATTTGGATCTACAGAATCCATCTGTAGGGTACGTCAAGCTAGGGCAACATTAAAATCGTACAACGATTCCAGAACAAACTATTGATAAATATGACAAAAGCACTGCGGTTTGCTAAAAACTCTGAAATACAAGATTATCTAGAATTGCCAACCGTTCGAGAGGAGATAAGGTGATCTGGTACAAGATACCAAATGAGAATGAAGAAAAATGTGAACTGGCTCGCGGTTAGCCTCCTAGATAACAGGGTAGGTGCCTAAAGCGAATGCAGTATTAGATCTTTAAATTCTCCAGGATGTGAGATGAATCAGCTACTGTTGTATGATGTGCATCGTTAGAATTCTCCATTTCGTTTCGCTACTTACATTTGTTGGTTGTTTGATTTGATTCGTTTCATTGTTTCTTTGTTTTGTTATTCAGTCTTTGTGTGATTGATAAAAGTATTTTTTAGTGTTTTCCTTGCTTTTTGTTTCTGAACTTCATCAGTGTTCTTTGGAATCATATTTGTATGTACTTATTTATGTTCGGTATATATTTATGTACACTGTATAACATTTACATACGTAGTTTTTTGTGGGATTTCAATGAAAATCCCTCTCTGCACGGAATATTTTTTTGTATTCAAATTTACTTAGTTCCGTTAAATTGTAATGGATTGTAAATTAAACATTGCAGCAAAAATAGTATTAAAACGTCTAACTGAAATATCCGATAAGTTATTCGATACCTCCCTGAACTTCTTAAATGTCTTATTCAAACTCTATAATAATAAATTTTTTGTTTGTGTGTGGTGAAAATTACAAACACATAAAATATTATTATAACTATATTTATATAGATAGTGATCAAAATTGGATATTCGTTTGAGGCTGGTGTCCCTTTGTGATCAGATGGTTCAAGTGAAGTATTAGTAAATGATAAAATTCAAGATGCATGAAAATTTTAGTAAAGTTTAATAAAATTCGCTGCTAGTTTACATTCATCAAACGGTTTATTCACTGATATTCTTCATAATCAAAATATTTTGATTTTAATATTCTGTATCTGATATTTTTATTTTTATTTTATAAATTTTATACATATATACAGATATATATTATACATAGACAGATATGTGATTCAATAACTATTTAAAAACATTTTCGGCTATTACAACTAATTCTTCTAACTGTAGTTTCCAAAAAACTAATGAATCCTGATTTTTACCTTGATCATTATTTACCTGTACGTAAAAAAAGGAGGGAGAGTTAAATTTTTAAACAATAGAGTTAATTTTCTCAATAGAAAATTAAATTTATTAATTTTTATAATTTAAATTTATGTTTCTTGAATTAGTATCCCTGTTGCAACATTTATACTCTTACATAGGAGGTAGCTGAAATAAATTAAATGATAGCTGAAAAATTGTCACACGATTACTGGGTGTTGAATTATGCTAGCTGTAAAATCAATCTATTTGGCTTTTGAAAGAGTAAAAAAAAAAAACTGTTTTTATTAAGATTTCATTGATCATTTATTTATTTTTTGAATGAAAGTAGGTTATGGATAAATTATGCATAATAGATGATAAAATATTTTTGTAAATAATATCCGGTTTTCTGTGGTTTTACAGTAATCTACTGCATTGGGTAATGTGCGATTAAAAGCATGAAGTGAAGCTAGGGTATAGTGAATTAAATAGGCTATGCTACAAACAGTTTGGTATTTCAGTCAATTAAACTTGTTACATTGAATTCGTTGTATTATAAATTTAACACTATTAGGGGAAAAAAACATATATATATATAGGATTTGAAATTCATTCTTTATTCTCGAAAGAAATCTTATTTTTAAATACAATCATATATTGTTTTGTATACTATTTGAATAAAGAACAAATAAATATATTTTTAAATCATTTTTTTTTCATATCTGTTTTGATATATCATGGTTTTTGTATTAGGAAAACCTCTTTAACTAGAAACAATTTTTTTATCCTAGATTCTTAATTTAATAATTAAGAATTTAGGATAAAAAGTATTTTACTTGTATATCTATATATATATAAAAATGAATGTTTGTGTGTTTGTCCCGTATGCGTTCCTTTACCATTGATACAATTGCAATGAAAGTTTAGTGAGTTGTGCGCACGTCCGCAAAGGTTCTGAATTAGTTTGGATCCGCAAGGTGGCGCTTAGGTTGAGATATTTGGAAAAATTACATTTATGCTCCGTTTTAGCTCATATTTAGAATACATATTAGTTACGTGAAAGAAACATTTTTGCAAAACCTATACCCACTAGTTGGCGCCGGTGTCCAGATATTTACGAAACAAATAAACAGACAGACTTTTTTCTGTTTTATATATATATACACACACACAGGGCGTTTCATAATGTTCTTAGGAATTACAAAAATTCAGTACAAAATAAGTATTTCACTTACCTAAATGAAAGTTGAACGACGTGAAGCAAGGAATCAAACAGTTTTTGTTAAAGTCTATAAATGTTCAATATGTGCTCCTTGGTGACACGGCACACATCAACACGAAAGTCTAGCTCTTGCCAAACTCGTTCTAAAATGTCATTTTCGATAGAGTTGATTGTATTGGTTATGCGATCCTTTAGCTCAGCGATATCGTGCGGCATTGGCGGGATAAACACCTTATCTTTCACGTAACCCCAGAGAAAGAAATCACATGGCGTGAGGTCCGGTGATCTTTGTGGCCACAGCATAATGTGTCGGTCTTCTTCAGACATACGTCCTATCCAGCGCCGAGGTAATGTTGTGTTAAGGTACTGTCGAACCTCGTTATGAAAACGGACAGGACAACCGTCTTGCTGGAAAAGGAAGTCGTTGAGTAGCTGAGGCGTAAGCCATAATTGTAACATATCCAGGTATATATTAT
Organism: Lycorma delicatula; assembly: GCF_047948215.1. Taxonomy (NCBI): domain Eukaryota; kingdom Metazoa; phylum Arthropoda; class Insecta; order Hemiptera; family Fulgoridae; genus Lycorma; species Lycorma delicatula. The sequence goes on along the minus strand of NC_134457.1, from coordinate 33,704,729 downwards.
GTCGGTTACTGTCGTTTCCATAAAAAAGAACGGCCCATACACTACCTCACGAAAGATCGCAGAAAAATCGTTTAATTTCGGAGAATCCCGAATGTGTTCCACATAAGAGTGTGGATTTTCAATTCCCCAAACTCGCACGTTATGACGGTTTACTTTGCCGCTAATATGGAAAGTAGCTTCATCGCTGAAAATTATCTTGTTTAGAAAACCTTCATCTAACAACATCTTTTCTTGTAACTGTAAACAAAAATCGAGCCTACGTGTTTTATCTGCATCAGAACGACAGTAATTGAAGATGGTACGGTTTGCAAAATAAACGTTGACGGAGAACTCTCTAACTGTTGTTTTCGGAATTCCTAATTCTCTGCCTGCAGCTGCAGTCGATTGTGACGGGCTGTCAATGAAACTTGCACGCACACGTTCGACATTTACTTCTGAGTTTGATGGACGACCAGTTGTTGTTTTTTTGCAAAATGGTCCGCCTTGCCCGGAGAAGATTTAAAGCTATTAAAATCCTCAATCTGACCAGTAGAAAGAAAGTTAGGGGTATTTTGAACAGACTATTGTGTTTAGAGAATATTGTGAATTAAATCCGATAGGTAGTCTGTTGTTTTGACAATTGGATTTCTTACATTCTGAATTTTATAAAGTGAAAGATTAAATTTTGTGAAGTTCCGTAATGTTCAGTATTTTAATGTTTTATCAAACTTTTAATTGTGTTCATTTAATATATATATATATATATATATATATATATATATATATATTCACACACATACACACACACTCAAATGCTCAATATACATATATATACTCTATATCACTTGCTATATTATATATTAGGATCTATTTTGCATGTTATTTATGTAAGTACTTTTAAGATTAATGGATTACTAATACTTTAATGACAGGAAGATGGATGTTGTAGATAGTTGCTATACTAACCAGTCGAAAGACTGAATACTAAATGCAAGAAAGTGTTCATATTTTGTAACTTCTTTAATATATTTTTTGTACGTAGGGTGAAAATGAAGGGAGATTTTCTTGTTTTTATTGTTATCTTTATTATTATTACTGTATTTTTTATTATTATTACTGTTATTACTGAACTAGGTATTAATTTAAATATAATTTATACATACTTTTTTTTCAAATGTTAGATGTATTTTATCTGCTACATGTATTTTTTCGTTCCGTTTTTGATAACGAAAAAGTGATAAAAAGGAACTAACTCATTTTGTCCCAAAAGAGAATATCTGTATAATTTTTTATTTTAAATCAAATGAGGTTAATTTTATTCTTATTTAAAAATTTGTAAGAGCTACGTACGTTTCATGACGTAGGATTACAATTCATTAAAAAAAAAAATTTTCTGAAATTTTTTTTTAGTTATATTGTTAAATGCAGATGTTATGTTATATGTAGATTTTAAATGTAGATTTTATGTTATATTGTTAAATGCAGAATTAAGATCTATTAATGGACCCTCGTATACAAAATATTTGTTTAAATTTAACAAACATTTTTTATTTTCAGCAAACAAATAAGCAACTGTTTGGAAAAAATGTATATTTGGTGAATTAAAGAAGCTTATGAAGTTATTATTTTATTTTATATTTTTATTCTTCCTCTGAATTTTATATTTTTTCTTAAAAGTACTTTTTAACATATTAAATTATTTTAAAAGAATAAATCCAGAATAGCATTTCTGGATCGAAACGTAAATAATTTTTTTTTAACTTTTTTTTTCACTCACACATATTACCTTATATTATCTCATTTCCTTCTATTCTGATTTCATACAACGTATATATATATATATATATATATATATATATATATATACGTTGTAATATCTGATGTATATATATATATATATATATATATATATATATATATATGAGAGTGCCTTTTACTTCCTTGTACAAAGTAAAGGAAGTATTGTTATCAAGACAAATTTCGGTTTTCAGATTTCAACGGAAATATCCTTTTTGACCACTCCTGAATCCATTTTGACTACTTTCGGCGTGACATCTATACGTACGTACGATTGTATCTCCCATAACCCCACAACGATTAACAGTAGAATGTTGAAATTTTGTATTTGGATCTGTTGTAACATGCACCTTCCCTTTTGATTGCAATCGACTGGGCCAACAATGTGTATTCAGTCAGACCTCTAAATAAATTTGGATTTTGGACATTTTCTGAACTGCAGTAATAAGCCTTCGTTAAGAGCTTTTCAATGATATTTCATAAGTGGTACATACTTTCACTGGTTCCAGAGTTACGAGTACAGACAAATAAAATTTTAATTAATGAAATATTTGGATCATACAAGGGGAAGGCACATCGGTTCGAATCCGACTTCATAAACATATTTCTCTGTTTTTTTAATTTAAATATATTGGTTTATAATATTTATTAATCTCTGATTGTAAACAACAAAAAAATCAGAAGTTAGTAGTGAAATAAAATTTTATATACTTTTCATATTAATTCAAAACTTTTTACAATTGGAGTTTAATAATTATTAATAAATCAACGTATTTAAATTAAAAAAAGAAAAGTTAAAAAAAATATATATACATATATATATATATATATACATATAAATATATATATATATATATATATATATATATATATATATATATATGTATAATATATGTATATGAAGTCGGATTCGATCCGATGTGTGCAGGGTTACGTATCCTACTTGAGTGACATTAAACAGAATTAATATATAAACTAATAATATGCTTATACGAACCACAAAAAAAGTGATGCTGTGTGGTGTTCACTACAATGTAATTATGTAACTGCCCACTTTATTAAAGAATTGGAGGATCGTATCTCACTTTCAAATGAAATAAGTTGAAATGAAGTGCAGCAAAAAATGTGATTATATAATTTAATAGGCGTACAAGGAAGGCATGTGGTGTCCATATCAGATTTAAAATTTTTTTTTCTTTAAGTAAAAGTTTTTCCTCTAATGTGTACGTTGTAATCTGTTCAACTAGTGTACAATAAGAAACCCCTCCACGAGTAAGTTAAGTACGTATGTACAACATGTAAATGAGGTGTAATCGTGTACAGACTTTGGCAGGCCATTGCTGAGAAGTGCACTAATTTGAACCCCAACTATCAACGTACACTGTTTCCCACTCTGGTACTCAAATCCGTATAAAGGCGACTAACTTTTACCGGAATATGAACTTCAGAACCTTTGACTTCGAAAATCAGCTGTTACACAACAGTTGTGTGACGATGAGTTAACCACAGGTGGTCTAAGTAACAAATAATCTATTTTTTCCTATGAAAAATGTTAAGCTTTTATTATAAAGCATATATGTCACAATTACAAATTTGATATCTGTTTTCGTTTAATTTATCATTGAAAGTAATTTATTTATAAATGCGACATATAATCATTTATTCTGCTCAGTTTTTTTATAAAAATGTTTAATTTTTTTAAAACAAATCTCTTCGGCCTGTTCAACTGAAATCATATTTCGATAATTGATGAAGGATCATCCATCATTGTTTTATAAATTTAGTCAGCCAAAATGATGAGGTTGTTTTAAAATATTTTGTAAATATATATTGCCGTTAATGATTAAATATAAATTAACTTACTCGTATAGGCACATCCATTTTTTCTGTAGTCATTATGTGTTTACCTATTTTTCGGATTATCAGTAGATGGATTTTAAATTTAAGTGTAGTTTCTGATTTTCTAAGAGTATTACTACGGTTGTTAGTCATAAATTATTAAGTAAAAATATGTATCTTTTTTCAATGTAAAAAAAAAATTAACTACCGAACGTATTTGGCAAATTATTTAGTTACTGCGAAAAGAAATCTGCATTAACAGGGTGATCTTTGGATTTATTTACGTATCGTATATTTTTTCATACAAATCGATTTAATTTTGCATTTGAATTACAAATCTTTTAAGTAACATGAATTATAATTTTGATGTAATATAATTTAAATAAAAATTAGATTGGTTTGAATTGAAAGGGATAATGTATAAATCTAACCTCAAAGTCATTGCATTTACACGTTATTATTCCGTTATTATTTTCATTATAAAAATTTCCAAAAATATAAACATCAAAATTTTTTCTGGAATATAAATTCTGTACTAAATACTTATATAAATATCTAACGGTGAATAATAATAATGATGATAGAACGCTGTATATTTATAATCTAAAAGAATTTTAATATTTCACCGTTTTTAAAAATATTTTTAAATAATCTTGCTTGTTTAAAAAGTAATATATTGTTACTGAATCCAGCGTTACAAAAGTATCTCACAATACTTCTAATTTATTTCATAATTATAAAGATATAATTTTAATTTTTCAGATTTTAAAATCTTATAAAAACCTAGTAGTGATTCTTTCTTTCATCTGAAGATTTCGGGTACGATTTCTGGTCAAGTCTTGCGTTTTTCATACGGTACAAAAATTCATTATCATCCATCGATGATAATAATACTTAAAAATAATTAATAGATTTGAACATAATTAGGCATTCCAAAAAAAATATTAATTCAAATATGTAGCAAATTAAGATTATGATTAAAAATTCTACAATGAATTTATTAATATTTAATTTATCCAGTTTATATATATATATAAAAAATGCTGCTTTATTTCATAAATCATGAACTTTTGTCCGGTAATAGATGTGTCAATTGTAACACCTAGAAGTTTATAATTAACATTTTCATTTTACGGAATAATTATGTACATATTTTTTATATTCTTTCATATTTATTTGAATAAAATGTATATTATTTATTTAAAACTAGTGAACACGGCAACGTTTAATGCTAGAGTGCTTACCACAGTTCAAACATCACCAATCTTACTACTAAATAGATCATAAAAATCTGATAAGTACACTGCATGACTTTCTTGTACGCCTATTAAACTACATGTACACATTTTTTTTTTTTAAATGAAAAGTACATAAAATTTTATTTCATAATAACTTCTGATATTTTTTTCATATTTTTTTATTGTTATTATTGAATTATTATTTATCGTAAAAATATTTTTACAATCACTTGTTAATAATAATTATTAATAAATCAATATATTTAAATTAAAAAAAAAAAGATGAAGTCTGATTCGAACCGATTTGCCTTCCTCTTGTAAGATCCAAATATTTCTGTAATTAAAATTTTTTTGGCTATATTCGTAACTCTGGAACCAATGAAAATAAGGATCATTTATGATATATCATTGAAAAGCTCTCAATGAGAGCATATTACTGTAGTTAAGAAAATGTCCAAAATCCATTTTTTTTTTATTTGGGCTTTTTGGACACTTTTGGTCCAGTTGATTGCATTCAAAACGGGAGATGCACAACTAGATGTTACAACAGTCCTAATCCAAAATTTCAACATTCTACGGCTAATCTTGTTTGAGTTATGTGAGATACGTACGCACATATGTACAGACACCACACCGAATCTAGTAAAAATTCATTCAGGGATGGTCAAAATGGATATTTCCGTTGAAATCTGAAAACCGAAATTTTTCGCGATCATAAATACCTACTTTCCTTACTTCGTACAAGAAAGTATAAAACATATAAATAAATAACGTTTTTGTTTTTTTTTTTTTATTAAATCCGGGACCACCGTTAGGTATTGCTTCAGAGGATGTGATGAACGATTTTTAGCGTTTGAAAATGTTATGCATGACAGGGATTTGAACCCGGGACCTCTGGATGAAAAGCCGAGACGCTACTACTCGCGCCACGGAGGCCGGCATAAATAAATTACCTAAAACGTTTTTTAATAAATATAATTTCGTTGTATGTATCGAGAGATATCGTCTATATCGATTGTCATTATCTATATGAATTTCTTCAGACAGTTAATATGTGATATAATAATATTAATAAATATTATGAAGCTAATAATATGTAAATACAACTGGGTCAAACAGTAATAAATTTTGAAATTTTCAGCGAAATCGATTAAGTACTTTTGAGTTATTTGGACACACGCAAAACGAAGATTTTCTTTCATTTATATAGATACAGGAAATAATGTTTTATTTTAATTGTAACAAATAAGAAATGTTTAATAGAATGAAATAGCTGCATGAGATAAGATGGAATTACATTTGAAGAAGTATCTGAGGAATGAAACATTTACTTGGAAATGAAATATGAACAGTGAAGTAAAACTAAGGAAGGTTGGACAAATTTGAAATTTTCATATGAACGAGACTGGAGAACTGAAATATTAAGTAATAAGGAAAATTAACGAAAATAGAAAATAAATTATAACAATTCAAAATATAAAATGAGAAGGTGTTAACAAGAACTTCAAAGTTTCGCTGGATATATGGAAATAAAACTGATATGTTGCTCCTCAATACAGACAACCGTAAGATAGTAATGGTAAAAAACAGTACAGTTTTATTTTTTATTTATTTATTTTTTTTTTTAACTGATAAAATTAAATTTGAAGTATTATGGAAAAGTTTCACAACGTATTTTTAACGTATAAATTTAATTAGAAAACATTTGCTGAAGGAACTATATTACCTCATTCAACATGATTAACCTTTACTTTAACTTTCTCAATCGTGTGGAAGATAATCCCTTTGTAATAAAAGAATACGAGTTTGTTGAACTGTAAGAAAAATAATTTTAAATAACTTTCATTACATTAGGATGACAAAAAAAATTCATTAGCGTTTTCTTATCGCATAAGAAAGAGAAATTTTAATTTTATATAATTGTAATTTGAAAAGTAATTATCGCAAAAAAAAGGATAATGTAGAATTAATGGCTTTCCCTTCTGATAGAGATTAAGATAAAAGGAGGTGAAAGGGAAAAGCCATTTTGGGAAAAGGGGTAGTTAAGTTTGAAATTATAAAGAGAGGTTGGGTTTGCGTTAAGTAGGGAGCTATTAACTGATGAAAGGAACTCCGGCTTTAATATAATCTAGGGACTTATTGACTCTGAAAAGTGATTATTCGCTCAGTTTACGAGCGGTTTACTGATTGGCGAGTTGCATGCAGTGGCCCACAAGAGTGTTGCATGTTCGGCCGTCGGCTCATCCCACAAAACACCCCACGATTTAACCCAGAATTGATAGACAATAGCCCTGGCACTAACCCACATTCTACGAGTGCTAACATTCCCGACCGGCGTTCGTCAACAGGCTCTGAGCTTCATTGTCATGTTATATTATTCGCGTGTACAGACGGGTTAATAATACACAGACATGTTTATGCGGTTGTCAACTTAACCTACGCAGTATAACCGATGCAGTGATTATTTCAGTGCACTTATACAGCGTGCATGCATGCGTGTATATATGCATATGATTTCATTATTCAAAACATGTTGAATAACATTTTGAATGTTATTCCACAAAACATGCAGAATAACATGGTTTTCACATAAAATTTTTAATAAATATTTTTTATAATTAACATTATATTGAATGCATATCGCTTGTTATATAACAAATTTTAATTCTTTTAAAAATCAATTTATTAAGGGGCCTCACTCATCTTATCTTCAACAATGTTAATTTAGGTACTTTTTCCAAAATAACCACAAAAAATAGTTCCACTGGACTTTTTGTTACGCTATTTTTCACAGCTTTTTCATCCGTGCTATGGAATTGGTTTCAAAATTAAAAAAAAAAAAAAAAAATTCTTTTATTTACCCAACTACTTGCGTTTTTTGACTTTTCGGACAAGATAAAACAATTTTTAAAATAACTTAATAGTATTATATCCAGTTCCATAGCATTAAAGATTATTATAAAAAATGGTAAAAGAATTAATAAAATATCGCTTGCGAATGCTGAGAAAAGTGTACCTAAATATTTTAAAACTAGATTTTTGGAAAATTGAGTTCAAAGTTATTTTTATCTGATAGTAGTGAAGCTGCAGGGGTTTAATGCATACCTGGACAATATGCAGGGTTGTCTGCATTTTCTTGTTCCTCATAATAATCTGCTAGTTTTATTTTTTTTTGCTGAAAGCTTTGCCTACATTTTCTTTGAATCTCTCGAATTGCTCGCCCGGCATCTTGAATTCTAATTGGATCAAATTTTTAATGCTCGTACACAATTCAGTCCCGGACTTAGCCCTATCTTTTCAAAAATTAGACATTTTGTTATATTCCTTACATTATAAGAACTAAAAGTCTCATGAACTCCAAATTCCAAAGTCTTTCTACTGATTAAAACAATTTTTGATATCTTTGACCATATATCATTGACCAATGATTCGCTGCCATTCTGCCTGCCACCATGCAAACGTTGTTTTATTAGTAGCAGATTTGACTGATCCCGAAAGATCGGTTTGATTTCTTCCATTAAAGCTTTTGGCAAATGGGTGTGTTCATCATGGTTATATGGCTCTTTGGCAGATTGGGCTTTTATATATTTACACCATGTCTTTCGACATAAACAGTGAGATGGCTTTTCATCAGTTGACGACAAGTGAAAATATTCTGCCCAAATAGCTTTTTTCATGTCATCAGTACTTTTAGTATTTCTTCTTATTGCCAAACCATAGTACAATTGAATCTCATTAATTGCAAATTAGTGCCTTAGCTCGAGCGCCTGGAACGTGATGGCAGACTTCAAGCAGGACAGGTACTTGTAAAATCGAACACAGCTGATTTATCCGGTGAGTCTTTTACTGTTGGGCGAACCGGTCACGTTCTAGTCATCGATTTGGCTAATAGAGAGGATGGGGTAATCCGCAACCTTATGAAGATCATCCTTGAAGTCGTTGCGATGGACCGTGACGTTGGTTTCTGCGGGCAATTCGATCAGTATTTATATTACTTAGTAGAATACACTGCCAGGAGTTGTGCTGGGAAGCTACTACTGGTTTACCTCAGGGAGGGTAAAGAAGAAGTACAAAATTGCACAATTTGTTAGTCGGCCACATCCGCCTATTGATTTACCATCGGATAACGGTAATATTCCGTTCTGGAATTTCATTACGTAATCGAGAGCCCCATTCGTTTTTGCACGTGACCAACGCAATCTAGTTTCTGTCTATGTAGATAATTCCATCGCCAAGATAAAATTTATATCTAATACTGTACAGCTGTTCAGAACGTTGAAACATACCCAGCATACCCTTTCCCATCATACCACCACTTGTTCCTCTGCAGTTAGCAGTATATGATGCATCGTGGACGTTTCAAATCCCAGTTATTAAACATCAAGTTAAACAGAAAAAGCGGGAGAATTTGAAAATGCAAAAATTTTTAAATCTATTTTTTTTCGAATGGTAAGTGAAGCCCCCTTATGATTTTAAATGTTTATTTTATTTTACACCTGGAGACCAAACATCATTGTGTGAACGTTTAAACTCCCATGATTTTCTTTTAATGTAATTTTCCTTCATCTGTATATTTAAAAATGAAGTATCTCTTAAAGTCACACTGGTGACTTTATCGCATGAAGTCTCGCGTTGTACTTTTTACAGCAATTTATCACATGTTTTACAATTTTTAAGATTAAACTTAAAGAAAAATAAATTAAAATTTTTTCCAGTATAACAAATTGTTATGTTATCTCCTGTAAAATAAAATTTACTGAATATAAAGACTTTCCAGAGTTGGTTGGTTAATACATACCTGGCGTTTTAGGAAAATAAAAATTTAAATGGTTACATGACGTCTTTCTCAATGAGTTAAATATATAGAATTTTGATTAAGAACCATTTAAATTTTAAATGCTAACATACCGTCGTACATAAAGACGCCGCCAGCTGAAATTAATGTAATCCTCATCCTCACGAAAGACAATTCTCTGTATCGCCGTGACATGTTGTGTAATATTATAAATCTCAGAGAAAGCGAGTTGTTCTCTTTTAGAGATTGACTAGCTGAAGTTCATTAATATTAAGTTACGACATTTTACAAGAAGGGAGAGAACGTATTTGTAATTTAAAGTAAAAAATAAATTTTCTTCTTTCTATCCTGAAAATATTGTATTATGTGCATTCTGTCTATTCAGTGGGATATTTCTCTATTAAAAGTTACTAAGTTTGTAAGTGAGAATTTATGGTAATGAACATGTTTATCCATCAATTTTATATATATATATTTAAGTTCATTTTTGCAGCTATTACAAAATTAATTAACGTCAAATTAAAATTCATATTACACATAAAAACAGTTTTATATTATATAAATTTTCAAATATGTCAGTATTAAAATTTTTTTTTATAATTATAAGCAAGAGTAAGCAAAATTAAAACATAATCGACTAATGAACCTGAAAGCAATTAGTAAAAATAATTACAAAATAAAATGAAAACACAAATTTTACATAGAATAATAACGAAGAAATACTATTAAAATTTATAAAATTCTTCAATATTAACTAATAAAAAATGCGATCGTGTTACAAAAACATTTCAGCGCTAACAATTCTTTAACTTTGCTTTAAACATTTGCAGTTAATTTCAACCTTTTCATGTAGTATTAAATAATCAAAAATTACTCTTTTTAGACGTAAGGGTCTAAGAAGCTTGTGCTGTGGTATGTTTAAATTAAATTTCTGTCAAAGGTGTTGTAACAATTACACTTGACCCTGTGTCAAGTATATTTTTGTTTTAAAACTTGAGAATTATTTTTTATCATTATGTAAGCTCTTTATTTTTATCGTAATACTTTTAATGAAGCTTTTTAAACATTTTCATTACCGTTCTCTTCTGTTACTGAAGGACATGAATTGTGTAAAATGAGCCTTCCCAAAACGTTTACATGTATTGTATAAGTATAAGTATGTATTGTATAAGCGTATTTACCATATTTTATTTACTGGGAATCGATTTAAAAATATAAATATTAATAGTAAAACCAATGGATTTTATTAATGACTTGGGAATTTTGAATTTTTATATTCCACTGCCGTGTATCATAAAATCCGTTGTGCATATTACATGTAAAAAGAAGGTTCAGCATTTAATTTTTTCACGCATTAAATTTCTGTTTGTTATTTAAAGTTATTTCTATTCTTTAACAACTCAGAAACTAAAATAAATAAACGCTGACTTCCGTGGCTGAGTAGGTAAACTCTCCGCATTTCGTGAGAAGGTCCTGTGTTCAAATTCCTGTCAGGCATCGCACTTTTTTTATATGCTACCATTCATATGCTAATTAGCATAGCTGTTGATGTCCACTTTTTCATTAAAAAAAAAAAAATTGAAATAATTATTAAATGGTAAATTTAAATTAAGGTAGATGCTAAAAAGAAATTGTTTTCAAGTGATAATTGAAATTACAATAAAATTAAAAAGCTGACAACACCGTTGTAGGACTTTCCCGTTACGCAAACTTACCCGTTACAACTACGGGTTGTTTCTGATGCACGGATTACACACACACACACACACACACACACACACACACACACACACACACAATTTAATTTAAAATGTTTATCATTATATTTAAAAATAATATTTATTCGTTTATTGAATTCAATGATTCTAACTAAAGCGCGCCCGCATACGGTATTTAATTCTTCCAGTTCTGACGATACGAATGGAATCGGTCGGCACTAACAAAGCAAATGTAATTTATAAATTTACAAAGAACAAATTTCGCTTATACGATCGGCAGACTGTTGTTGCTGCGATGCTTAATACACAAGGCACCACGTCAATCGGGCGATCGAGTCCGACCCAGCCCGACTGAGTTAATTTTAATATTAAGTAATATAATATTTTATTTTTAAATTTATATTATTTTTTTTTTCTTATTTTTAAGTAATATAATATTAAGTAATGTAGAGTTAATATTTAATGTGTAAACTTCAAATATTATTCATTTATTTAATCCTACCGCTCACCTTTAACGTCACAACGTAGCGGTGGACTACAACAGCATTTTTTAGGATCGGGGTGCGATTTTGAAAAAAGCTTTTTTGCAAATATTGTTATTTTTTAATTGTTGACAAATGTGCCTGAGAAAAATATGATCTTAATTAGACGAAATGTTGAGATACTGAGAGTGATGATCTTGCTCTACAGCCTCTCCATGTTAAAGGTCTTCCTGACCTATTAAGTTGAAAATTTAATAGCATCAATGCCCTATATATAGAAGAATTCTTACCAAGATTGGTCAAAATCGATCTAGTAGTTCTGGAGATATAAGATGATTTAGTGACATTAACATCAGGAAAATTTCCATCCGGTTTTATGGGTTACTTAGGTGCCAAAACGTCAAGATCCGGTGAAAACTGCATATGCCCAAATTGGACCGATTACAATACTTTCCCTTCCAGAGCTACAGTTGTCCTATAGCGATATTTAAACGGGAAATTGTAATTCAGATGCAACGAATAATTGTAAAAAATATTATTAATAAATAAGGATTTAATAATAAAGATATATCAGAAAGAAAATTTAGAATTATATCCTTTATTTAGTAAAATGGTTTTTCCGGGCATAAATAACTGGTAGATTTTAGAGCGAGGTTGGACTGTATGTTCATAGGAGATGAATGAAGACAACGCCTTGCTGCTTGTTGAATAATGATTTAATAAATTGTTGTTTTGACAGTTAATGAAATGAATTGTAATATAACGTGTAACTTGACATATAAAAATAAAAAATATAAAATTAAATGAAACGTTAAAGCTAGCGTTCATCCGAAGAAAGAATGGAGTCCATCCGGACTAAGAGGTATGACGTGACCGCCTTGGATCAGATTCAAGCGCTGAATCCTAGTACGAGCGGAACTCTCCGGTGAGCGCTAGCACCCACTCGTTCACAGCACCCGACGGCTCGACATGGAACGGAACAATAACATTAATCAATATTTCAATTGTTATTTGTCTTTTATCTAAATTACTGTTAAATTGATCCATTTTTAAATTAGTTTCACTAAATTTACAGTCTTTTGAATAATTTTTTATAATATTATGAACCAAATTCTTAAAAATAAAAAAGTAAATTTTGTAGAGATATTAATTTCTTTATCATTTGTATAAGACTAAAAAAATGTTATCAGTGCACGTATAAAATCAGTTGGAATTTTTTTTGTTAGATTTAAAATTTTAAATTGTATGGACCTCATTTTAAATAAGACAGGTGAGATATTCGGAAGGAAGAAATTGCAAAATAGTTATCAATGGCTAATTAATTGGTTATTTATGTAAGTATCTTTCTGCATCATTTCACCAATATAATATTTATTTTCAGTTATATTTATTTTGTTACTTGTTTCTTATAGTTCTTGTTTTTTTTAATCTAACCTCTTATATCATTTTCGATGCCTAGCTGTCATTACTAGTTAATCAGAATATATAAAATATAAATTAAATGTGTTATAAAGAACAAATAAAATATTTTTTAATGTTTGAATTTTCATGTTCCATTATTTAGTTTTAAGGGTTTTGAATATTTAAAATAATATACTCGTATCACTATTGCTGGATTAGATCTGTTCTTTTTCTTCATTAGGATATCATATTTTTAAATAAAGAAATTAAGTAAGTTTTCTTTCTAAATTCATTATTGATTCTTTATCGACGGCATTTAATATTTTCATATTTATCTTTAGAAAAGATTTTAAGGTAAACTTTGGTTTAAAAGAAAAAATAATACAGTGTGAAGTTTCAGTGTGTAATTTCAAATATATATATTATTTACTAATAATATATTATTTACTTTATTTAGTGTTATTTGTTTTTTTTCGATATATATTTGAAATTAGTAAAAATTTCATGTTGTTTTTAATTGTTATATAGTTAAAATTTTGGATGACCTTTATAAAACAAGTTGCTACTCGGATTTTAATATAAAATATATATACTCTTCTTTGTCATTTTAGTATTTTATAAATGATAAAGGAATTTAAATAGCACCAGATTTTCTTGCTGTACTGTTTTCTTTTTAATATTTATTAAATTATTAATAATTATAATTGTTGTTACTTGCATCAAAGTACTTATTCGCCCATTTCTTTTTGTGTTATAATTAGGCCATATGTTTTATAACATTTGTGGTTACACTTATTTTCTATGAAAAAAAAATTAATTTAACAATTCATAAAAAATGAATGAAGTGTGAATTTTATTTGCCATTGTAAGTCGTTAATTTTGCACTATAAACAAATGCATTTCTATTGTTTTCGATATACGTAATAGAAATATTTATATATTTTTAATTTTTGTTGAAGCAACACCAGTTAATAAGCTTTAGAACAACACATAAATGTAGTTCATTATTAAATCCAATAATATTACTTTTATTAGTAGCCATTTATTAATTTTTTTAACGTAGAACAATGTACAAAATGTTAAAAAAAGGAATTTAATAAATTTATTTAATTAAAAAACTAATTTTGGATAATATCAAGCGAGGATAGTAATTTTATTTTTATTTTTTACTTGTATTATTACCGATCTGATTACTTTATTTAATATACATATATTACACAACCAGTCTTTTTTTTTTCTTCAAATATTATTTTGTTACTTATTAATTTTTGAAGCTTTAATATGTAATGGAATGCAAATTTTTTCCATTTTCAAAGAAGTATTAAAGAAAAAACACTGATCTTAATACAGATTAATGTTATTCAAATTAAATGACATTTTTAGTTTCTAAATGAATAATAATGTTATTATAAAAAATATAATCATATTTTACCTTCATTAATACATAAAACTGTAAGAGTTCAATAATTTGAACTGAAGTTTTACCTCTGTTTAGTAAAATATATTCCATCTTACTTGTAAGCTAAAGTTACTTTTCAGAGACCTCAAAATTCAGTTTGCTTAAGAAATCAAGAAACAGCAAAACTTTCTCTTTTACAAAACGAATTAACATAATTCAAATCCTTTCGTTCGTCATCTTTTTTGATTAATAATATTTTCATCTTGTACCGACACACCGACTTATATTTTAAATTTGTATTGTTTAATGTAGTAATTCTATTATGAATTTGTGTATATCATTTTAAACAGAAAAAAATGTAACTTTAAATTAATGTACTATTAAATCAACTCGTATTATTTATTTTTATCGGGAAGGCATTTTACAATCAGTTTATTTCTAAATATTACTATAATGTATATTTTGATTTTTGTTGAAAACAACACCAATTATATGCTTCATAAATAAAACTGAAATTAATATTTAAATTTGATAATGTTAATTTTTATTTAGGTGGAAGTTACTAAAATCTATCTGGTACATAGTTAACTTTTATTATCTTTCAACCTGTAAATACTTTTTCTGTTCTCAAGGAGATTAATTATATAACACTATTGCTTTAATTATATATTATAACACTATTGTGAAGAGAGAGTGCTAATATGTTCCGTTTCTTAAAGTGCACTTGTTGCAATTCGGAACAAGAACATTAAGGATGTCCTAATTACAAACATCCTGTCCATTTTATACGTTCTAAATCAACGAGAACAGCGATGCGTATTTGTATGAACTCCAGGGCATGTTGGTATTACAGGTAATGAAATCGCAGATGAAACTGCCAGAAAATCAACAGTCTGCGATGATTTGGATGCATTTCTTGTCAGAGTGGCAGATGTTAAAAATCGTCTAACTAACATAGTAAGAAGCAAATGGAGTACTGATTGGAGTAGTTTAAATACAAAATTAAACTCAGTAAAAACTTCTCCATATAAATGGAAAAGCGACATTAAGTTGACTCGCCGTGAACAAGTAGCTGTGACCAGACTTAGAATCAGTCACACGCGATTAACAAATTTATATATGTTAACCGGCGAAGAGAGACCAATGTGCGGTGTTAAAATAAAAAATAATTGTCAGTGTTTAATAAAACACTGACAATCAAGCATCTAATAGAAGAGTGTACAATATATAAGGACCTCAGAAAGAGGTCCCGTCTAAGAAATGACATTACTGCTGATCTGGATAATGGAAATGAAGAAAAGATAGTTGCTTATTTACACGCCAGTGGACTTCTTAGAAGTCTGTAAAAGTGAGAAATATAAAGCTGTGATAAAGAGTCTCTGAGAGGTGGTTTCATTTATATATGGGAGTCTCGAAGCGTTGCACTTATAGTGACGGGAGGTAGCCCTCTGGCCTAGGCCACCCTGGCTCGTCTGCATTCAAGAGCAGTGAGTCGGGGTGTGTCCGATGATGGCATGGGGGACCCTCAAGGGTGAGCGAGGGCGCGAGGCTATGGGTGGGCGTGGTGCATGCCTGTAGTCTATTTATAAGGAGTCAACTGCCACGGCACCCTGGCGCGACTGATATACTGCTCAACGGCGGTTCTGGTCGCCCCGAAGGTGCTTAAACAAACTATAAACGAGACACGTAGAAAAAAGAAATGGTATTGATATCTTAAATTTTAATTTCATGGTCTTTTGGGAACCTTATCTCAAATTTTTATAACGGGGCCCTTTACACCCCATAAGTGTTGTTTTTGTCTTGTTTGTTGTGATTAATGTTTCTGTGTAGATTGTGCTTTTAAATAAAATGTAAGGGCCCTTTACACCCTTACATATGACGATCCTGATGGTGATACTAATTTCTTTTAAAGAATGTGACGAGGGCTAATGTCCTTAGTAGTCGATGCCCGTAAAAATTCAAGAAAAAAAAATTAATTATATATTCTTTTTATAATTATATTATATTTTGTTACATTTGTAAATTTTGGAAGTACTTTTCTATTTGTAGTTCCAATGATAAGTAATTCCACTTCTACTCAAAAAAAAAATTAATGTCAAATTAGACGGCCGTTCCACCAATTTTGCAAGATTTATTACATGAGTGACAAAATTTAATATTACGTAATATATCAGTGTCTTATTTTCGATTGAAAACTTTACATTTTTGCCAAATTTATTGATGCAATAGCAGTTTCACTCAAAATTATTTTCAAAGCATCCAAATATCTTTCTTTTATGTAACTCATCTGTCCAAACACATGCCTGGCTATTTCAGTAAGATATGTATCTAATACTTACTGTATTAGATACATATCTTCCTTTAAAGAAAAGGTACTTTCTTTCGTTCTTTATGTTAAAGTACTTTCATAAAATAATTTTAACTCAGTTTTGATAATATACACCAAGTTTATTACGATTAATCTGCGATTTTTGAGAGTTTAGTGTCGGTGACTTACCGGTTGTTAGTATTGTCATACTTTTTACCAATAAACTGAATCAAGTCGTGGAAAATCGGCGGTAAAAAGCATATACAAAGCAAGAGGTAAATATTAAAAATTAAGAAACACGACTGCCGAAAAAAAAAATGGTACACAAGTATTGCTCTTTAATATAGGATAACACTGATCAACAATGATTTTTGTTAAATGAGAGTGAATAACTGATTTTTTTAGTATTTTTCATGGTAATATCAAATATGAAATTATAATTCTTCTATCAGGCTTAGGTTTTTGTAACCACCATTCTTATTTTCAGCTAGTATCATGCATGAACTATATAAGCATAGAATTTTGTAAACGGAAATACGTTCACAAATATTCCTTCTGCTTTGTGGCACTGGCCGCATGGCAGTATGCATCAGTGTCACCAGATACATGGAACTTAGATGAAGATGAAAATGTCGAATCTTGTGCTGATATCAGACGATGAAGAAAGAGATCCAAACTTTTTATAAAATGTATATATACTGAATCCCATTTAATTAATCAGTCAGAATTAACTGATTTGGTGCAAGATCTAAATTTATCAAAGAATCAAGTAGAAATACTGACATCAAGACTGAATGGATGGTATTTTTTACAACCGAACACTAAAATAAGTGTTTTCCGTGACAGACAGTCAGAATCTGAATATTTCTTCACTCAGTACGTATACATAATATTCTGTAATGATGTGGACTCTTTACTAGAAGCTTTGGGACATATGCAACATCCTGACAAATGGCGACTTTTTATTGACTCGTCAAAGCTTAGTTTGAAAGCTGGTCTACTTCACACTGGTAATAAATTCCCATCAATACCATTAGCATACGCTGTCCACATGAAAGAGTCTTATGAAAATTGTATTGCGCAGGATTCATTATGGGAAATATTTATGGCATAGTTGTGGAGATCTGGAAGTTATAGCGATTTTACTTGGACTCACTACAGTCCGCCGCTCTACCAACTGAGCTACTAGAGGATGCTTTTACTTGGACTGCTACTTGGATACACTAAGTTTTGTTGCTTTTTGTGTCAGTGGGAGAGCAGCGATAAGAAAAACCATTACATAAAAGAGCAGTAGCCAGAGAGAGAGGTACTGAGTATAGGAGAGAAGAATGTTGTTGTTAAACATTAGTAAAACAAAAAAAAAGTTTATCTTCCACCACTAAACATAAGGTAGGTTTATTCAAAAAATTTATTAAAATAATGGATCGTAATGGTACAGGGTTTCAGTTTCTAAAAAAAAATTCCCTAATATAAGCGATGCTAAAATAAAGGAAGGTATATGGATGGATGGAAGTTTAATAACCTTGTTAAATAACTAAAGGTGAAATAATAAATACTCCGTATTTCAGAGGGCCCTCATTAATACTTCGTATTAATCTCTTTCTACAATTGTATTTTACTATACCTTTTTATTCAATTCTCCTTTTTTTCAATATTTTTCTTTTTTCATTCCTTCTTTTCTTATTTTTATCTTGATGCTTCCCTTGGTAATTCTTTTGAATATGTTTTCCCCTTTTTCTGAACTTGTTTCGTTTTCATAATTGGAACGCTTTTTATGCTTAACAGTGTTTTAAATAAAAAGACGAAATAAAATAACCTTCCGCGAAAATTCTTCGATCAATAAGAAAAAGTTATTACTTTTAGGTATTCATAAGAAAGCTACTTATTGCAATGGGTACATGATTCGACTCCCGAAAAATGTTATACATGTCTTCGCGTTTCACATCACCCAGACCCCAAAACCACCTTGTCAGCTCAAAATTTTATGTATAAATTTGTATATATATCTCGGTCGAGTTCGTTAACGGCCAAAATCCGACCATGGGAATGGAAATGGGGGAGGCTTTTTCGAAAAAACAAAATATTGCTATAACTTTCTTATTACGAAAAATATCCAATTCGTTTAAAGTTCTTACTATTCTTTAGATTATGGCCTAAAACTTCTCTCAATAAGTTTTTTGATATAACCAACCATTGCCCAGGGTGTGGAAAAAATCGGGTTTCGAAGACAAAATATACCATTCATACATTAATAGGCACAGTATCGAATCGGTTTAAGGTGGCCGTTAGTCTTCTAAATATTACCTTAAACTTTTGTCTGTAACAATTTTTGATATGATCAACTCTTACGGCAAATGATGACCAAACATTTGTGGAATTGTAGGATGGAGCTTTTCCGATGGTAAACATGTGAAACTTTTTTTCACATGCAACCATTGTCGTATTGAGTAAATCTGAAGTTTTTCTTAACATTTTTTTTACCCCCTACTTAGCATTAGTAAAATTTACCTCCGCCTTCCACCGTGTCGAAAGGGATTTTTTTAATTTTTCCAAAAATTTCAAATTTTTTTTTTAAGTATGCTACTTATAAATTATTAATATTTTATAAATGTTGTGAAGAAGTTAAAACAAATTTATAACCAACTTTTTCTTTTTTTCCTTTGTTTAAATTTTACTATTATAATAATAGAAAAAGTTTATTTTGTTATAAAATAAGACAAAATAAAAAAAAATTTCAAAAATTCTTTTTTTTTTGGCAAGAATATTCCATTGTATTATATAATATTTTTACATATATATATTTATATACATATATATATAAAACAGGAAATTGTTATTTTCTTATCTCAAAGAAATCCCTGGTATGCAATTTCCGTTGGTGTTAAGTTCTACAAATAGTTTTCTATTTAAGTGTCCACACACGTCTGCTAAATTAATATAAACGTGTTAAGTTAAGTACATATATCAGCTCCAACCCTTTATACTCGTAATATATAACCCTTCAAGATGCATTGTGTAAAAAAAAAAATATAAAATATAAAGAGATTAATGTTCTGTCTTGAAATTAAATTTTCAAACTGGTGTTTATTTTTATAAATATCAAATTTTTAAAAACTAATTTAAAAACTATTTAAAACTAAAGTAACTGTTTTTAAAAAAAAAATAGATTAATTGAAATTTTATAAGATTTTTTGTTTATAATATATATATATATATATATATATATATATATATATATATATATATATATATATATTAAATATTTTTATTTACGGTCGCTTTAACAATTAAAGTCATTAGCGACTTAGTGTAATGTAACTGTACCGATAAATGAGTAGTCTTGAACAAACTAAAGCTGACAATTCTTGAAATATATGGGTATGGTTGACTGAAATCTAGCCGCCAAAGAACACCGGTATCCACTACATTGTATTCAAATTTGAATAAAAGTAAAAGTAATACAACTAAATAAACCTACCTTTATTAAGATTTGATCCTGAAATCTCTCGACTTTGAAATCAGCTGATTTACGACGACGATGTTTAAGAGTTTTTGTATACTGTTATATGTTTTATCGTAATAGTAAATCTATATATATATATATACATACATATACTCGTCGTATATGTAGTCCATTCTTACTGTCCATTCTATTCTTCATTCTCTGTCTTTTTCTTTTTTTTCGGTTTAACCTCCCGAACCACTATAAGGTATTACTTGAGAGGACGATATGTATGAATATAAATGAAATGTAGTCATTTACAGTTTCAGGTCGATCATTCTTAGATGTGTAGTTAATTGAAACCCAACCACCAAATAAGACCGGTATCCACGATTTAGTAATCAAATCGTCATTCTCTGTCTACTCCAAAATAAACGTATATTCCAGTATCGTAATCAACTGGAATTTAGTAAACACGCAGGACTTTTCCCAGTGGAAAATCCCACATTATTTTTAAAGTTTCAATTCATAATCAAAAATTATGGCTGTGTATCCAACATTTAAAATTCTTTATTAATAAATTTATGAATAAATTTCTGGAAGTCAGGTTTAAAAAAAAAAAAAATACATCCAAAAATCAATTAAGAAGCCTTATAAGAACTGATAATAAAGTGAATTATATAAAAAATAATAATAATATTAAAACAAATTATATTAACAAACATAAAATATTTGTTAATGACTTTAATAAAGTTCCCTGCAGGTCATCTGGGTTGTTTATAAATTAATTACTTTTTAGCCATTCCCGAGGAGGATGTGGAATTGACTGAAGAAGATAAACTTTTAATTTAATTGGGCTGTTAGTGAATACTCCAGTTAAAATCTATGCTTAACAATGTATTAAATAAAAACAGTGAAACAAAATGTAAAAAAAAACTTCCTGAAAACCTTTCAATCGATAAGAAAAGCAGAGTACTTCTTTAATTCTTTTTAAATCTTTTTTCTTTCATTGCCAATAAATTAATAGTTTGTATAAATGTTCTTAATATAGTCTACTATTTAATTCCAATATTACAAAGTAGAAAACAAAATTTATGTCATAGTTTTTTAATTTTTTCCTTTTTTATTTAAATATTTTTTATATTAAAAAGAGCTTATTTAATTTTTTTTATATATCACTTTTTTTTTTACATGAATTTCATTTTATTGTGGATATGAATAGTTACAAAGATTATTCACGTTTTGGTTTAGTATTACAGTTTACACTGCATAAACTATAACACGATAAGCTCGTGTAGTGATATGATTGAAATATGTTAGTTTTTTCAATTTACAAGTAGAAATTTGTGTAAATTTTCTTTTAATCATTATGGTTCTTGTGTTTTCTTTTGGGATTTTTAAACTATAGCGTTTATAACGTATTCTTTTATTAAACTAATTAATCTGTAGATCAAAACTTTTTTTAAATATAATGCGTTACCATTTTGAATTGACAAAACGGTAACGCATTGCAGAGCTAGCAAGCAAATATTACCGTATATTTTACGAACCGCTAAGAAAAAAATTTCACTTTTAAGATATAAATAAAAACCAGATATGAGTACCAAGTACAAGGAGGAGGAATTAAAATATTTATCTGTAAGTATCTGGTAATTTTACATAAATTACAAATCTAGTTGGTTTTTTATTTTCAGACAATTTTGAGATTTTCACTAATACTATATTTTTGTACTGAACTGGAATTTTCAGTTACCCTATTCAAACTTAGTCGTCATCATTTCTACCCATTTTTACTTTCTTGTACGAAGTAAAATAAGTATTGTAATCGCGAAAAATTTCGGTTTTCAGATTTCAACGGAAATATCATTTTGACCATCCTTGAATCCATTTTTACTAGTTTCGGCGTGACTTCTGTACGTACGTATTTATCTCGCATAACTCAAAAACGATTAGCCGTAGGATTTTGAAATTTTGTAATTTGGACTGTTCTAACATCTAGTTGTGCACCTTCACTTTTGATTGCAGTTGACTGAACCCAAAGTGTCCTAAAAAGCCCAAAATAAAAAATGGATTTTGGAATTTTCCTTTTCCTTAACTGCAGTAATAAGCCCTCATTGAGAACTTTTCAACGATATATCATAATTGGTAGTTATTTTCATTAGTTTCAGAGTTATAAGCCAAATAAATTTTTAATTAAAGAAATATTTGGATCTTTCAAGGGGCACATCTGTTCAAATCCGACTTCATCACATTTTTTTACTGACTTTTTAATTTAAATGTATTGATTTATTAATAATTATTAACCTCTGACTGTAAAAATTTTTTTTTAATAACTAATAATTCAATAATATCATTAAAAAAAAAGAAAAAATATCAGAAGTTATTAATGAAATAAAATTTTATGTACTTTACATTTAAAAAAAAAAATTGTATATGCAATTCTGTAGTCGTACAAGGAAGTCATGTGTTACCCACATCAGTTTTTTATTTATATTATTAATTATTATGAATCACAATTATTTCCAGTTTAGATATTTTATCACATTCAGTTTTAGCAGCAAACCAATCAAATTAAAGTCAAAACTTTTAATTTCGGCTGTTGGAATATGTCGTATTATAAATAGTAATGAAGAGTTAGTTAAAGAGTTATTGAAATTAATTGGAAGACAAGATTGTACTCAAAAAATGCTTTCAAAATAAAATATGTTTATGTATAACTTACTTATTTTAGTGTTTATTTTACTGTTTGTTGTACGATAGGAAAAAAAATCTTTATAAAATAATTTCTAATATACCAAACTACAAGCAAACAAAAAATTACATAATGTAGTTACAGATGGAGATGTTTTGAATTTTAGGTGAGTTTTGCCGAATGCTATTCCTAAAGTTGATGTAAATGTTCAATAATAGGCAGCAGGAAAAAGGATTGGATAGAATCCAGGTTCAAAATTAAGGACTGAGTAAATTACATGTGGACGCGACAGTAAGATGGAATGAATTTTAAAGAAAACTTTTATTCCTTTTTAGACAGTTTCCGAAGCACCCAAGGGAAGTGGTAAATCCAATTCAGACTATCCACTATCATTTGATATACGGCTCTTATATAGGATTGTTTTTGTAACCTTCGGAACTACTGTTAGGTATTGCTTTAGAGGATGAGGTAAAGGACAAATTTTGTAGCGTGTGCTATGCCATGCCTGAACGGGATTCGAACCCGAGACCTCCGGATGAAAGGCCGAAATGCTACCACTCGCGCCACGGAGACCGGCCTTAAATAGGATTGGATAGATAAAACTTATATCAAGAAAGATAAAGACAGAATATTTTTAAACCATTTAATGAAGTATCCTCACACTAGTACGTTTAAAGGAGAAGATAACGTATTAAGATAATCTCTTTGATAAGAATCACAAAAGGATTTTTAATTAATTTAAAATTCATAAAAACTACATGATTGGTCCCCTATTGTTCTACAACAATGAAGTTTTGTAGCCTTATTGATAAAATAAGTTTTCAACATTACCTAATTCCTGTTTATTACGTACATTATTTTAAATTATACTTTCTAATAAAGTAATTTTGCTACTAGTGTCCAGGCAATGCCGGGCTACAGCCGATTTCTATAACCTTAATATTTAAAATTTGCTAAATATTCCTTTCTTTTAGTTTAGCTTTATTAAATTGGAATTAGGTTAGGTAGTTCAAAATTCTGTTAGCATAAACTGTCTGCGGTTGTACTGTGGTTGTCATTCTACTCCCCTCGAAGAAATGTCATCCTGAGGAATGAAATTGTGTAAGGGATACATCAGTTTTGTCTTTTTAAAAATTTTGTTTTTCTTATTTTTCCTAAAGATTGTCGAAAACACATTTTTCTTCTTTAAAATTCAGCCTTATTGTTGTTGTCGTATATCGTTCATCCAATTCTCAATTTTTAAATTCTAGTCTATCAATGTCTGTTCAAGTGATCTTAGCATTATCACACTTTGTTTATCACCAACTTTATGTTTATATTTCCAATTAAAAATAAACAAAACGGTCTATTTCCATCTAAAATGACAAAAAAATAATGATTTGTGTATGTTTGTTTTTTTTTTAAGTTGAAGTGTAAGAATGATGCTTTTTCAAATTTATTTTCTACCTTACAAAAATCTACCCAATCAGTTCTAAAAATTCTATGGATCTACATGTTCATACAGAGCTATAAACATTTATTCTAATAATCTACTGAATCAATACATCATAATTGAATCTCTTACCAGAATTGAAAATGCTTGGAGATTTTATATTTATAATTTTTGCACGTATTGTTTTGTATCCGCATAATTAGGGGTAAATGTTTTGAGTTTTAAATAAATAACTGTTTATTGCCATTCAGCTGATACTCTACCAGGAAAAAAGGTAAAAAGCGAAAAAAACATCTTATGTATAGTAGCTACTTATGGTCGAAATCTACTTAGGTCTAGATGAGATATAGGGAACAGACAAGATTAAACTCATGGGTATGAATCCGATGAAAATGTGATTTGGTCGTGTCACATTAAATACACTATTAAAATACACTGAGTATTTAGGGAAAATCAATATCGTTAAACTCACATCATCCTGCAACTGGGATGCTGACAAACACGTAATTCTGAACACATATATATATATGTATCGATTTGTCGAATCTGGAATAATTTCTATCCTATACGACTCTGTTAGAGAAAAGGTTAAGGATTTACTACACTCATTGCAGATTTACGCTTGCAAGAATGTCCGTAGGAGCATTTGCCATAAGCCCTACACTAAGCATATTAACGGAATCTAAACAATTCCTATTACGTTGCAGAAGGAAGTACCAGGTTATCAAATACACCGTCGCAGGTCCTGTCTCTCTGATTGTTAAGGCACGCTCCCATTCAACAATTTGAGGATTAGTCCTTACCCCATCCTTTCGATTACAGACTGCTTTTATCTCCAGGAACTAGGCCTGTTTGTTCTGAGACTTCTCGGAAAGGAAGTGGGATGCAGTGCTCCTTGTTACATGTACCTCAAAATTTTAATATTTACCTTATTAAAGATGTAACAAGGACCCACATTATTGATCTGGAACCAATTTAGCAAGATGACTAACATGCACAACGGTTACACACACATTTATACAGATGGCTCTTTCTTTGCCGACTGGTGTGGCTGTTCAATAACATTCACTATATTTTTTTTTTTTTTTTGTCTGCAGTCATTTGACTGGTTTGATGCAGCTCTCCAAGATTCCCTATCTAGTGCTAGTCGTTTCATTTCAGTATACTCTCTACATCCTACATCCTTAAAAATTTGTTTTACATATTCCAAACGTGGCCTGCCTACACAATTTTTTCCTTCTACATGTCCTTCCAATATTAAACGGACTATTCCAGGATGCCTTAGTATGTGGCCTATAAGTCTGTCTCTTCTTTTAACTATATTTTTCCAAATGTTTCTTTCTTCATCTATTTGCCGCAATACCTCTTCATTTGTCACTTTACCCACCCATCTGATTTTTAACATTCTCCTATAGCACCGCATTTCAAAAGCTTCTAATCTTTTCTTCTAAGATACTCCGATCGTCCAAGTTTCACTTCCATATAAAGCGACGCTCCAAACATGTACTTTCAAAAATCTTTTTCTGACTTTTAAATTAATTTTTGATGTAAACAAATTATGTTTCTGACTGAAGGCTCGTTTCGCCTGTGCTATTCGGCATTTTATATCGCTCCTGCTTCGTCCATCTTTAGTAATTCTACTTCCTAAATAACAAAATTCTTCTACCTCCATAATCTTTTCTCCTCCTATTTTCACATTCAGTGGTCTATCTTTGTTATATCTACTACATTTCATTACTTTTGTTTTGTTCTTGTTTATTTTCATGCGATAGTTCTTGCGTAGGACTTCATCTGTGCAGTTCATTGTTTCTTCTAAATCCTTTTTACTTTCGGCTAGAATTACAATATCATCAGCAAATCGTAGCATCTAGCATCTTTATCTTTTTATCTTTACATATATATATATATATATATGCTTAGTACCTACACTTTCGTGTGATTTTGCGAGGCCTAGGCAATTTAATCTGTCTCGAGTGTTATTGAGGCCCGCAGTGACAACAACTTCCTGATAATAACTGACTAGGAATTTACTTGAGAGTTTGAACTGCAGATGATCTAAGCCCATCATTCAAATTACCCTCTCTGGAATAAACTAGACAGTGGTATTCGTATTAGTCTATGGTCATTGCGGAATTTTTGGGAACGAACGAGAAGACAGCGGCAACAAATTTCTTCTGATTAGTATTGGATCGTGAATGCGACTTCACGAAGGCACTCTGTATCAAACGGACTTCTACGGCTGACGAGTCCTCTCACGGTCTTACATGGAATCCCAGAGAACGTCTTTGATAGACCTTTCATCCCAAACAACAGAAGTGATCAAGTCATTGTAACGTGGTTGAGGATTGGGCACACAAAACTAATCCACGCCCCCCAATTCTCCTCTTTTCTGAAGAACTATAAGGCGTGCAATGTAAAGTGGTCCTTAAACCACTTACTCCTAGATCAATGGTCGGGTTTATTCGTCGTCAATTAAACCTGGGTTCAGATTTGAAGGGCCTATTCAAGCGGAAGAAATGTATCTAAACCTGGATTCAAATTAGAAGGGTTTGTTCAAGCGGAAAAAACGCATCAAGAGTCTGTTGCGGTTTCTCAACCGCAAAAAATCTGTGATAGTGGGATGAAGAACTCAATTTAGCGGTTTTGTTAGGTGAGATCCCTTACGAAATACTCTATTTCACTAGACTTTCATTAGTGGAAATAGTCAAAGTAAAGTATTGAAAATAGTCTAGCGGTCTTGTTCCTGTTTCGATGTTTGTTATCCAATATTTGATATTTATTGCCTAATTACTTATGAACACTTAGTTTTACTTAAGTCGCTAATGACTGTAGTTGTAAATGGCATTGTAAACGGATAATGAAAAAAAAAATACAATTTGCTAATATTATCTAAAGAAATACACATATTGCATTAAAAAATCTGGATCTTTTTCTGGTTTTTAAGTACTAAGAATTATGGCTTCGAGCTTATTTGGTAACAAAAAAAAAAGTTAATAATTTATTTAAAATAAAAATACATCTTTGTTTTGTAAATTAATTACAATATCTTGAGATAGCATTAACGGAATAATATGAAATTAATGTGCTACATAAGCGAGTAAAAAAAAAAATTCGTTAAAATTCTAGTCTTTAGTTTTATATTACGGTTATTATTTTTTAATAAAAGTTATATATAATATTTTTGTAATGAAAATGCGATGAAAATTTTCTTTGTTTTTAAGGTGTTATAAAATTTTACTTGAGTTTTATAGAATAAAAAAATGTTTTCATAATTTAGATTGAAAAAGCTTTTCATAGGAACAAACTTTTATAAAAAAATAATGGAAAAAAAAATGACTGTAGGATACTTAATCCGGTAACAACCACATACCGCTTAACAAAAGTTGCTGAAATCGGTTTTCGTCTAAGCTTATACGGTTTTTATGAAAGTGTTCAATATATTGTTCTACATATATAAAATTCAATTAAAACTTTGATATTATTAATCCCATGAGTTTTCTTGAATCCCGTAAGTCATTTATTCAATAAAATGAGTAACTATCAAGGTTTGAACGTCAATAATGTTTTCCTGTGTATTTGTTTTAATTCTGTAACTGACGTAATTAATATTACATAGAAATTTTTAAAAAATGAACAAAAAACAGTAAAACGTACTTTCTTTTTTTCAATAAATATTATGTAAAATCAATATCAAGTAGTGTATTTTTCACGTTTTGAGTGTGTGTGTTTTGTGAACATACCACTACGAAATTTATTTATTTTTATTAATTTTTAATTGAACGAGTGTAAGAAAAATGTAGCTATTCCATTTCTGATTCCGCGAATCAATTCAGGATTATGCATGATACCTATTAATTCTTAACTTTTTATTGGTATAGATTTTTTAATTAAAAAAAAAAAAAAAAAAAAAAAAAAAAAAAAAAAAAAAGAGTAAATTTCTGAACATTTAAAAAAAATTAAAGACTTTTTACTAAGTTGTCAGTAACCTATTCCGAATTTTGTCTAATTGCTCAGATATAAATATATTTACTATCTCTAGTATTGGGAATTCACGTTACTAATTAATAACTGTCATTGATGAACAACAAATAATCCTTCATTTTACAATCAATATATTGAAATCCAGGAACAGTCTTAATTACACAAAAAAAAAAAAAAAAAAAAAACTATCATCTTATCTGTACTTTGTAGTCGTAGTAGATAGATGGAACGAAATGGAATCGCCTCTTTAGAAGGACGCAAATATCTTGCTAATCTCCCAATGAATTGCCCAAATAAAAACATTTCAAAACCCGATCTGCGGAAGACTGAAACGCAATCCCGAACTCTATGTTCATCTTAAAATAAAAACAAAATGTAACTACCACTAATAAATTAATTACTCTCCAAATAATTAGCAAGACCCAGCAGCAAGGAACTGTTGTCCAGGCTCTGCGATTAATAGGGTGCTAGAATATTTTCCGATACCCTTGAATTCCATTTCATAGTACTTGTAACATTTACGAATATATTTGTATCCCATTGTAAATTAATTCCTTTCCACATCTAAGCCCAGCAACAGTAGTTTGGGTAAAATTTTATTGATATGAATTTTTAATCACTCATTTATGATAAAAATATAATAAATACATATTCTTTTAATATTCTAAACCTTTTACAATTTATATTGGAATATAATTTCCTTTTGACAATAATAAAACCTACACTCTTCTACGGTTTTTTATTTTCAAAGAATGTAATTATTAGTTAATATAAAACAATGTAACCAATAATTATATTCTGCTTTCTTATATCCTTTTAAAACTTACCTAATAATCTTGCAAATAATTAATTACATGTTTTAAAAAAATTCAAATTATGATATCATATCTTATATTCTGAAATTATATCTGAAAAAAATTACTAGTATTAATTTCAGTTGAAATGATCCATTATCATAAAAACGTGGTAACTCTATTTTAAATTGATGAAAATTAAATGTGAACATATTTTAAATTAAAGGTGATAGCTTTAAGTAACATTTAAAGTTTACCATTAATTAAAAGAAATATCATGTTTGAAATTAATAACGATGAATCATTTTACTTACCTAAAAAAAAAAAATTGTTTTATGTATGATGCTAGAAAAAAGAAATTATAATGGGTTTGACATGGGATCAAAGTCTGTCTCTAAACGTGAATTGTTGTTCTCGTGAAAAAACTATTCCATGTCTGGCTTAGTAAAAAAATTTGAGGAATGTAGTAGTTTTTTTCTACTTTCATTAACAGCTTAAACATACTATCAGATATCAACATGTCAAACCTGACAAAATTCACGAGGTGTTCAGCCCTGGTAGTGAAAACTTTACTAGTTCATCAATAATAATGATTGAGAAGTGAAGATCATTACTCTTAGTAATGGTAATTAGTACCTCTTGTATCCTAGCTGACTTAAATACATATGTCTTATGTAAATACTGAAATATGTATACTTTAAAATTAATAAAGTTATGTACCCTTTAGCGTCGACAAACAAATAACGCATTAAATGTACTTTTTCTACGCAGTAGATGATTTTTTTGTGTTATATGTCCATCGACGTCTGAAGTCATTAGCCCTCGTCAAATTGTTTAAAAAAAAGTTAAAAAACCAGCAGGTTGTAAGATGTAACGGTGTGTCCTACACATATAATAATTACAGGGTGTAAAGAGCCTTGGCATTTTCACACCCAGTAAATTGAAATACGCAAAAAATATCGGGCATACCATTTAAATTTGAGAACTCTATGTTCGGGTGTAAAATACCTTCACATAGAGAATTATCGGTGAAATATAACACTTAATGATTCGTTGAGGGTATACTATAAACTTATTAGTAATTTTCTGGCATATAGGTAAGCAACTATTTTTCTTTGCAATTTTCTAAATCAACAGCAATATTATTTCTTAGTCCGTACCTCTTTTTGAGGTTATCATGTATTGTTCTTCTTTCAGTAGAAGCTTTACAGTAAGTGGTTACCCCATTTATATCGATTAAGTTTAATTGTATTTAATTTTGTATTTAGTTAATTTGAGTGTTTTTTTCTGCCCTTTCTCACCATCATTCGTAGTTGACGCGTTTCGGAGTACCTCCATTCTTTAAACTACTTTTGACACTCAGAACGAAACGAGTCAACTATAAATGTTAGAGTGACAATGCTAGAAAGACCCGAAAATAACATTCGAATCAGTTATGATAATCCTAGCGATTTTGTGATGTTGTCATATGTAGTTTTCCATTCATTACTCCACGTGTTTCTGATAAGAGTTGATTTATAACGTCTGCTACGCGGAAAGGGATTATGTCGATATTCTCACAAATAGTGGCCATTCTGACAGCTTCGTCTCCGCTTTCATTTCCTGAGGTACTTGCATGCTCTACATTCCACACAAATACTCATTTCTCGTCCCATTCGGTTTAATGTATACAGAATAGACAGGATGTTTGCCATAAAGACATCCTCAATACTCTTGTTTCGAATAGCAGTTAGTGCGCTTAAAGAATCGGAACATATAAGTACTTTCTCTTCGCAGAAATGTTTTGTGTGTATAGCGAAGAACTTACTGTATAGAAATGAGCTCTGGTGTGTAAAAATTGGCCATATCTGGAGTTTCCACGAATGAGATTCATTATATATGTATATATAGCATCCAACTAATGTTCACGTTTAGGGCCATAAATATAATAATTTAGCAATTTCGTCTGAAGTATCTACTAGTTCATCGTTATATTGAAAGCAAGTTACGAGAGTAAATTTTTAGACCCGTAGATGGTTTTCACTTTACTTTTTTTATTTTCTTTCACGTCTGCGGTTGTCGTGTTTCTGCTAATTGATGACTTTTATTGTTGCCAGGAAAGGTTTTTTGAATCCCTCATAACTCTTTTGGTACACCTTGTGTATTTTAAAGGCGCACTTTCTCCGACAGGGAAGGTCTATTAGAGGTGAGGACATAAGAGGCAGAAGGTATAACTTCACCATTTTTCTCATGTTCAGCCTTTGACACTATTACTCCCTGCGGTAACAAGTCATCATTCACGATTTCCTATTCGGTAAGTTATGCATTTCTCAACAAACCACAGCAGCGTTTGAGGTATTGAGAGTGCTCTGAGGACCTAGGCGTACAGTAAACTCACCTATTTTGCTTAAAGCAAGAATCTTCTGCTACTGAATGTCATTGGTTAGTTATTTCACAAGCGATAAGAAAAGGGTTTACCTCACAAAATTTTGACCTTCCTTTGTAATCACTAGGTACTTAAGTCTGGGTGAACATTTCTCGAAAGCAGTTCTCTGCAGACTTCATGTCATTACGAATTCTTCTGCTATCATAACTCTTCTTGTGTTTCGCTTCTGACGAAACGGCTGATTCTAAATGAGGGAGTTTACGTGAAAACTTTGGCATGATTGTTCAACTTGCGTGATAAATGAATCCTTTCTGTAGCAAAGCTAGCTGGCTGGGTACATCTCATTCCAGAGCTAGCAATTCTGGAGGTCCGACTCGGTACTCCGGTGGAACCGGCTTATTTCCTGGCAGAGAGCGGATGCGCAATCTCTGAACTAACTTTTTATAATTAGGGCTCTATCACCAAAGCTTTCAGGGCTTCCATGCACCCACATGCACGGACACCTTACATGCTTGCCATCATGGCGTACATCGGACGACAGATGGGTCTCTTTTACACCTGCATTCACATCAATCCTGGCCGCCACATCACCGGCTCTAAAGATTGTATAAGTTCATTTCTAAAAACATTTTTAAATGTTCATGATCTCAGGTGGCCAAAAAATCCAGTGATTTTTTTCACGTCTTAAAAAATCGGACGTGATTGTTATTACTTGGTTTACTGTATTAAATTAATATTATTTATTTTAACTTGTTCTCTGTTTTTTTATTATTCTTCTTCCCTGCATATCCTTGATCTGATTCTAGAAAATGATAATCAAAATACTTAGATTTCAACAATTACTATTGCTTTATCTTGTTTATCCATTTTGTTTTTTTTTTTTTCAATGTAACTTTATATTTGTCACTTCATACTTAAATTTTTTCTATTTTTGAATTTCTGTCATTCTTTTTTAGTAATACAGGTTAAATATTTTTGTATAAAAAATAACAGTATTATTTTTAAAAGAAAAAATGTAGAAAAGAAAATTATTCAGAACTATCTCTCAAAGAAATTACAAAGATTCTTTTTTTGTTTCCCACCATAAAAACTTCTTCAATTGAATGCCACGCAAATATATTCAGGTAGTAATTTACAAATGTAATTTCATATAAAACAGCTAAGGTATTCTGATTGCCCGTAGCACACATGCTTTATCACACTACGCAAATATTTTGCTCCAACACGATACTGTTTATATGTTACACACTTCATATTTATTTTTTAATATTAAATTGTTCTAGCAGCGAGGAAATTAGTTGTGAAAAAAAATTGAATTTTCATTATTTTTCAAGCTTTATTTTTTTATACAGGAACATACCTGTTTCTCCATATTTTTCCATTTTATAAAAGCTCATTTTTTGCCGTAGATGAAATTTTTTTGGCTATATGTTTCTAACCAATGTGTATCGACAGAGTTTGAAAATATTTCTATGAAACTATAAATCAAAAGAAAACATACATATTTAGCGTATGAGTTAGATATTACAGTAGGTCATTGTTGTTAAAAATGGAAATGATATGTATATAATTATCTGCCACAGTTGAGATAATATCGCAACAAATCATTTTACACCAGTGATTGAGATGGTAAACATTATATATATATATTTTTTTTTTAACTATGTTTAAAAAATTTAAAAAAATCTACTTGTGAACATTTTAATTATAATACAATATGTCTGATTTTGTTAATAAGTTCATTTACCTGCTTTTGCATGGATTTAAGCAGTTTTTTATTTACTGACTTTATTTGTTCATTTTTAAACCAAATCCTTCTTAGAGTTACCATTTTTCGTTCTTTTGATTTAGTCTAGTTTTCTCATTTTTTCCTTCTCAATTTGCAATACATTTGTAAGATAGTTTCTTTGGTAGTATTTTACCTTAAATTATTAATTTATAATCTGAAAAACATTTCTAAATCCGTTAGTTTTTGCGAGTGTCTTCATCCATAACAAAGGAGAGCATACATCCGTAATAGTTAAAAGAATTTACTTGTTCAAAGGCAATGTTGTTAATTGTAATTTTCAGTCTCATTGATTTTGCATCTTTGACGTCATTATTTAAGTATTTTCTTTAGCGATTTTACAATTATAATCACCAGTCAACATGGACAATTTAAAAATACTATTTTGTATCTTCATCTTCGCTGTCACTTAAGATGACCTTCTGTTCAGCAAGTAATAAATTATTTAAATAATAGTAGTCAGTAAAATCGATACAAGTGTTACATGTATCTATACAATAAACAAGTCCTCCAAGTATAAATTAAACAAAATGGTAGTGAACACCATTGTATTAAACCTGTTAGTATGTAAAGTATTATATAGTTGGGATCGTGTCGAGTTAATTAATTTTATTCGAGAGGAAATGAAAACAGGTTTTTTTAATATAGAGTCACTCACTTCTAGAATTATTACCTTTAATTTTGTTATTTATTAACGGATTTGAATGAATCAGGTGTCATTTTCTTTGCATAAAATGCTTGATATATTTTGTGTAACATAACATTTAAATAAATCAGTGATTAGTGGTTGCAAAGATATTATCAATTAAAACGTTTATATGGCTACCATTTTGAAATAGATTGAGAGTTCAGGTTGAATATATTTATCAAATTTATTCGATTAAACATTCCTCAGAAATAAATTTGTATGTTAAAAAGTACAAAATGACAGATAGTCGGTAAACTAAGCATTTCCGGAGGATAATAACAGTTTTTAATAGATTTTAAAATAACGGAATTAAAGTGAATACTCTTTTATGAGATTAACCTAAAGACAGTTGACCTACAGTAAATATACCTGTCTGTTAGTCACATCACCACATATAACGTCAAGAAGGGTCAGAGAACAAAGAATTTGGAGTAAGTATTGAAAAAAATATAATCGATCCTGTTTAATTTAAAAAAAAATTTAAATGAAAACAAAAATTTTAATTTCAATGCAAATTTTATAGTGAAGTAATCTGGTAAAAAGGAGATATTACTCTGTTGCCCAATAATATATGTTTAGTTTAGGAATCATCTGCCATAAAATTTTGATAAAAAATCTACAAAAAAAAATCAGATTTTGACACCATATGACTTCGGTGACGCCTGTTAAATTTCAAATATACATTTTTTTAAAATAAAAATTAATAAAATTTTATTTCATTAATAACTTTTTTCATATATTTTATTTTAATTTTATTATTAAATTATTATTTATTGTAAAAATTCTTTTACAATCAGAGATCAGAGGTTAATAATTATTATTAAATCAATATATTTAAATTAAAAAAAAAGTTAAAAAAAAAACAGATGAAGTCTGATTCGAACCAATTTTCCTTCCTCTTGTAAGATCCAATTATTTCATTAATTAAAACTTTATTTGACTATAACTGTGGAACCAATGAAAATGAGTAACACTTATAATAAATATATCGTTGAAAAGCTCTCAATGAGGGAGTATTACTACAATTAAGATAAAGTACAAAATCCAAATTCTTTTTGAATTTTGGGCTTTTGGTGAATACTTTTGGTTTAGTCTATTGCAATCAAAAGGGGAGGTGGACAACTAGATGTTTCAACAGTCCTAAATAAAACATTTCAGCATCCTAATCAATTTTGAGTTATGCGGGATACATACGTACCTACGATGTCACACCGAAACTAATCAAAATAATTTTAGAGATGGCAAAATGGATATTTCCGTTGAAATCTGAAAATCGAAATTTTTCGTGATCACAATAATTTCTTTACTTCGTACAAGGAAATAAAAAGAAAAATATATATATATACTCGTGTGTGTGTGTGTGTGTGTGTGTGTGTTCATGCCAAATTTAGGCGGAAAGTAAATTATACTGTTAAGGTAATTTTTAGGTTTTTGCAGAAGACGTTAGATGGTTGAATGTAACCACTTTTTAATAAATTACATTAGAAATTTTTTCTTACGATTATTGGATTATCCCCTTTGATTCGTCATTTTGTCGTTTCGATCCACAGTTGTGGATGAAAAAATGTGATTGAAAGGTTAAAACGTGATTGAGAGAATATCATAAATAATAAGGGATAAGGGACTACTTCAATAGGTTTATCATGGATAGAATTTCAAGTTCACTTATATGTTCGTATATCGTCAGTTTTGGTTAGTTGTATTAAAAAGTAGCAAAATAACATCTTTTTCTCAAATAAAAACACTTTTTTTGTACTTTAAATAATAAATATTTTCGCAGTTGCTTTTATCCTTAAATATACGTGACGATCATCTGAATTAACATCAATTAAATAAATATTTTAAATCGATTTATGTTTAATTCAGACGACGTTAGAATTTCTTTCTACTTTAATGCATTAACTTAACAAGAAATTTCATGATGCATTCAATTGAATAAACTCGTTTCAGTTGCATTCATTAAATTGAATTTATTTGTAGTTTAACCGCATTCATCCTCTTTAAAATTAAATAAACGTCACACAAATATGATTTTAGTTGTATTATATTATGTACGTCAGTAGTTAAATTTTCAATAAATATTTAATATTTACTATCTTACAATGTTACTCAAGGTATATTAGCGATAAAATTTCTGATCTTTATTATCAGCTTTCATAAAAAGCCAATAAAAATATTTTTAAATGTACACCTTTTGTACATATAGTTCATAAGTAATGAAATGTAGTAGAAATAACAAAGATGGACCGCTGAATGTGAAAATAGGAGGAGAAAAGATTATGGAGGTAGAAGAATTTTGTTATTTGGGAAGTAAAATTACTAAAGATGGACGAAGCAGGAGCGATATAAAATGCCGAATAGCACAAGCTAAACGAGCCTTCAGTAAGAAATATAATTTGTTTACATCAAAAATTAATTTAAGTGTCAGGAAAAGATTTTTGAAAGTGTATGTTTGGAGTGTCGCTTTATATGGAAGTGAAACTTGGACAATCGGAGTATCTGAGAAGAAAAGATTAGAAGCTTTTGAAATGTGGTGCTATAGGAGAATGTTAAAAATCAGATGGGTGGATAAAGTGACAAATGAAGAGGTATTGCGGCAAATAGATGAAGAAAGAAGCATTTGGAAAAATATAGTTAAAAGAAGAGACAGACTTATAGGCCACATACTAAGGCATCCTGGAATAGTCGCTTTAATATTGGAAGGACAGGTAGAAGGGAAAAATTGTGTAGGCAGGCCACGTTTGGAGTATGTAAAACAAATTGTTAGGGATGTAGGATGTAGAGGGTATACTGATATGAAACGACTAGCACTAGATAGGGAATCTTGGAGAGCTGCATCAAACCAGTCAAATGACTGAAGACAAAAAAAAAAAAAACCTTTTGTACTAATAAAATTTTTAATTTTTACAAGTAGTTTATTAATAATATTTAACTATATTATAAAATGAAATACTGGTATTTAATTAAGAATTCAAAAAAAAAATGTTAGCGAGCCCAACACTTCGCCCGTAACTAAGGTTCCTACGAGTCACCAAAAAAAAAAATAAAGTTTAAATTAAATTTTATATATATATATATATATATATATATATATATATATATATTTTTGTATAAATGTATAAGTTATTTGTATGTAGTATATTTGTATATTTAGTAAAGTCAGTTATTTCTACACGGATTTGAATACTAGATCGTTGATACCGGTGTTCTTTGGTGGTTGGGTTTCAATTAACCATACATCTCAGGAATGGTCGAACTGAGACTGTACAAGACTACACTTCATTTACACTCATAGATATCATCCTAATTCATCCTCTGAATTAATACCTGAACGGTAATTTCCGGAGGCTAAACAGGAAAAATAAAGAAAGTATATTTATATAGTTACACTAGTTATAGTACTGCATATTGTTTGAACGTTTAAAATAATGTTCTTTCTTCTAAATCCTTGCGGTTTTTTCAAACCATGGTATTTTAGAGTAATAAACAGGATAAAATTGAAAGGTTAAAATAAATAAGAAGAAATGCAAACAAGATTTATTTGTTGTGGAAAATTAGTGACAATTTTGTAAAACATAAATGGATGGGCCGGGTTATAAGCTAGTTATTATTATAAAATATAATATTGTAACATTCCGTTAACCATTACAGAAAAACAGTAACATTTTTAATTATATAAATTACAAATAAAAATTACAAGTATGATTATGATTATTTAATTTTTTGATAATGATTTTTTCCAAAAGATCGTAACTAGTTTATGTAAATTATGGCTTGGTAAGAATTTGAAGAATCACCGTTGTTAATTTTATATGATGCGGGAACTTTCTTTTCTGGATAGGATTAGGAATACCGAATCCGGAATAAAATTGTTTCTTAGCAGTTTTTACAGAACTTTTAAAGGAAGAAAGGAAAGCTTTTCACAAGCATATGGGAAGTCGGAGAACAGTTACTAAGAAAGTTATACAGAAGAGAGAGTTGGTATGATGACAGAATGTGAGATACGAGTAACTCTTGCAGGAAGACAGGCTTAAATGGAATATGGTAAAACATACATGGCTATATATTTTTTTTAAATGTGCTTATTATATAAGTTGTAATCTTCTTATTATATTATAAATATTTAATATAATACTAGTTTAAAGGTAGGGAAGAGATTTAATTCTTAAAAAAAAATAATATTTACTGTAGACAGTTTACTATTTTACAATAAAATAGGAATACGTATTTTTATTATTACAAAAAACTAGAGCAATTACCACTTCTGTCAAATACATTTTTGTAATTTCTAGAATTGTATGCAAATCATTACTGAAAAAAGCATTTTCTCTTATCTGTTCTTGTTGCTGAAGTCTTTTAATTTTTTGTTTTGTTTTAACGGAGCAATTGAATTTTTTATGCATAATTAAAAATAAAGATTTCTTTCCTGCTTAACTATTGTTAAGTTTCTTGTTAGTTGAATCTTTTCTATCTGAAACTTTAATTATCCTTTACGTTGCATCTAATTTATTTTCTAATCTTCCTACAGCATTTATTTAGGGAAGATTCTCTTCTAATGACTTCAGTTCTTCGTCTCGTTCATACGTTTTTTTTTTAGAAGAATATGGCTACGATTTTATTGTGTCTTATTTTCATCATCTTCCTACTTTTAGTTTATTTCATTACTTAATCTTTTGTAAGTTGTAACTTTGGAAAAATTATTTCAAAATAAAATTCATGAATTTTACTAAAATAATTACAGAAAAATTTATCGAGAAAAAACTTAAAAAGAATTAACAGAATTATCAGGGACGATCGTAGCGCAATTAATTAATATATTGCACATCGACGCTTCTGTTAATACGTACACTCTTAAAACTAAAGGGAGACAGAAATAATACAAATACAGAATGTCTAAATGAATGTGTAACAGAATTAACTTCATTATATCCAACGAATTAAGTAAGTCTCATTTACTTCAATAGACATAGCAGAATATAACACCCATGCTATGGTGTAAGATTTTTATTAAACCAGAAATTTATTATTATTTCAAAAGAAATATAAAAGTAATATTTCAGGAGAGAATTTATTCCAAAAATTATGGTTAGCCATCAGAAACCCTAATTTTTATTTATTTATTTTTGTTTTAAAACCTTAAGTAATTGTAAAACAAGTTCACTCTCATAAGCCGTTTACAAAAATTGTATGTTTTTATATATTTTATATATATATTTTTTTTTACCTTCTCCGCGGGCCGGATGCTGCAGTTAAGTATTACACCCACGGTGTAATACCCACTCCCGTGGGTGTCAAAGGACACCCACGGTAGTGGGTGTTCTTTACTCTCTAACGGGCCTCCACGTCACGGCCCATGACGTGGAGGCCCGTTAGAGGCCCTTACTTTGCGCCAGCCACAAACCCCCAGAGTAGGATCCACCAGGCTGGGCTATGCGATTCCTGGGTGCCCACTTAGGGAACCGGGACTCGTTCTTTATGCTAATGCCTCTAACTGGGGCATCCCGAGTGGGGTATCCCCGCCGGAACTTGATCTTCTTCGCTCTGGGGTGCGAGAGTCCCTGTGCCCCATCGCTCCGCCCACTCGTGCAGGCAGGTGCGAACGGCAGCTCCGCTGAGGGTTGTCCCTCATTCTCGAGCCCCCGATCCTTCTCCTGAAGAACTCTTGCCACGAACTCTACGATGGTTTCAAAACTCTTGGAGCTCCTCAATATGGTGGCGATGATGGTCTCCATTCTGAGCGGTCCGGTAATCGCCGAGCAAGCTAGGCGGTGTTCATCCCACTGCGGGCACCAGAACACCGCGTGTTCATTACTGAAAAAAGTATAGTAAAAAGTAGGTATCCGAGTCGCCACAGTAAGTGCAGTAGGGGTCATCCGCCCTCCTTCTACCACACAGGTAGGAGCGAAAGCCCCATGGCCGGTCAGGACTTGCGTGAGCCAGTAGTTCAGCTCACCAAACCTCCGACCGGCCACAGCTTTATATCCGCAATAAGGCGGTGCGTCCACCTGCCCTTGGTAGACGCATCCCACCCTAGCTTGCCAATCAAAAAAATGTTATATAACATCTAAAACCATAATGATATTCAAACTCTTAAACAGTCACAGTATTTTTCCATTGTTAATAAAAAAATTAAGAATATTTTTTTCGATAGTGATGTAGAAACTTCATTGTTAAACAAAAATCGGAAATCAATCAAACTTTTTTAATAAAAATTTATTAAAAATCTTGAATCATAAGTGCATTTAAATTTACTTTTTTTCGTAAATGTTAATATCTGCTTAATTGATATAAGGTACATGTTATTTTTATCTTCTTTAAGATAAATCTTTATCTATCCAACAAATTTTTTTAATACGATGTTAATCTTTATTAACCACTAAACTTTATTGGGCTAACCGAGTTTTAGGTTTTAGTAGTTTATATCTATTTGAATTTAATTTATAAATAAATTTATAAGTTTTTAAAAGAAATTTTTATCTCTAGTTTTAGTAGGATCTTTTCACTAATGCTTATGAATAATTATTTTTTTATTTTTATTTTTTTATTGTTATTTTTACTTCAAGTGAAAATTCCGTTTTATTTAATACTTCCATACCATTTTCTGATGTTTTGAAATTAAAAAAAAGAAAATGTTCTCAATCATGAGGGTAATTTACTATTGGTGCTTAACCCAAATACGTGTATGTTTCAATGAATAAAATTCGCTTTAAAGTTTTAAAAGAATAACAGACCTGCATAATTGTGTGTTCTATTGAAATAAAATAGGTTATGATACTATTTAATATAAATAAAGGCTGATTGTTTACAGAAAAAAGGGTTGATATTTAAAGGGTTGATATGAAAATATACATTGTAAAATGGTAAAAGTACATTTTTAAAAGAATTACTTACTTTTTGAAAAAAAAAATTAAATCCTATTTTGTTTTAAAGTAAATAATACGTCTGCTGAAAGGTTGTGATTTTTCTAAACATTCCTACCCGGACTGTTGATTAAAAGAGAAAAAAAAATTTAATTTACTTATTAATTATATTTAATAATAATTAAAATTTGATATTTTAAAATCAAGTATTGTATTCATTTAGAAATACGAGAAAAGTATTTCATTTCATTAAATTAACCAAATGAAATATCAGAAAAGTTGGACCACAATCAGATAAGTCAGTGTTGACATTTACCAGTAAAATCACACTAGACGTTTTTAAAACAGGAGATTATTTATTTAATACTAGCAGACCCGGCAATGCTTCGGTATTGCTAGATTTGAGTATATATATATAGATTAAATGAACAGAATTGAAAGTTTGATAAAACATTAACAAAATGAGCATTAAGGAACTTCACAAAATTTAATCTTTCCCTTTTTCTCTATTACCCTTTTCCTCTTTATTCCTTTTTCCCGTTCCGCATTTTCCTTTTTAACATATTCCCTTTCCCCCATTTTCTCCATTTCCTTCCCCCATTTCTCTTTCTCTTATTCTCCTTCCCCTTTCTCTTTCTCACTTTCCATTTTTCTTTTTTATTCTTTCCCCTTTCCATTTTCTTTTCCCGTTTTTCCTTTTCCCCGTTTTCCCCTTTTTACATTTTTCTCTTTTACCTTTTTCAATTTTCCCTTTTCCCCCGCTCGTAAATCGGTCTAGTAATTTTTTTTCTCTATAGCGCCACACATATCGGAATCATTGAAATGGAATCGTAAAATATTTAGTATTGCCTGTTTTGCTTTTACGTCCAACAGTTAGCGCTGTTTTTTTAAAAATAAAACATGTTTTTACCTGTAACAGGTGACATTTTATGTATATAAAAAAACACTCGCATATTCGAATGAACCTTGTGTCAAAATTTCAAAGCAATCGGTGAATAACTTTCGGAGATTTAAGATTTTGAACAAACGAACATTTACATTTTCACTTATATAGATTTTGTGAATTATTATTTTATAATGATTGAATTTCGTATTTCAAATTTATTTCGATATCAGAAGAATTCCTACTTATGGTACTGTTAAAATTTCAGCGAATTTCATTATAGAAATAGCTCGTAGCACCCAAGTAGAAAACGTACACTAACAATTTTCTATAACACAAAATTTTTGTAAGAAATATCTTTTTTTCTACATTATATACATATTAATTTTTTGCGTATGTGCGCACATGCGTGTGAATTTTTAAATTCAACGTCGTTCATAAAATATCAAAATTACAATTTCATAAACGACATGAAAAACGTCAACGTTGCTAAGATTTTTATCTGGTTAATTTGTGTACGCCAACGTAGACCCTATTAATCAGCCTGTAAAACAACACATTTAGTATTGGTTATTACTTGAAATCTAGTTTCTGATTGGCCGTGAGAGTGTAGCACGTGCACATCTTACCTGCGAACGTATCTTGCATGAAGTGTATATGGAGGACTATACTAAAACCCTCATTTGCATTCAGAATCAATGTGACGTTAACTAAGATATTTGATTTAACATTCTGTTAAATTGTACTACATTAATGTAAATACAGCGAATCTATCCGACAACAATGGAGAACATAGTTATTCGTGTACTGATTAATATGCTGATGTACCTCGAAATGCTGAGGTATATTATTTCATGAAGAAAAATAAACTTTTACGTATGTTATTTACCTGTGTAGTTTCAAATGGAACTTACATAAACGAATTAAATTTTAAATAAAAATTATTTTAATTTTTTAAACATTTATGTCGACATATCTTTTATCATAGAATTTCAGTAGGTTGAAAAATATTATCCCTGTAATCTAATTTTGAGAAAATTTTGTTTTCTAGTTGTATCCTTCCCACTTGAAACGGGTGTTTATTCCCTTTTTGCATACTCTTTCACTTATGTTTGTTGTTATATAATGTTTGGTTAGTGATGTGTACCCGGACAACACTTACTACCATGTTCGCTAACTGT
This sequence comes from Lycorma delicatula, assembly GCF_047948215.1. NCBI lineage: Eukaryota > Metazoa > Arthropoda > Insecta > Hemiptera > Fulgoridae > Lycorma > Lycorma delicatula. The sequence goes on along the minus strand of NC_134457.1, from coordinate 33,661,669 downwards.
TTTTCAGTGTGCTTGTGTTATATATATATATATATATTGAAATACCCAAGTAGTCTTTTTATACGTACTGTTTATTTATTTTTAATTATTATTTCATTGCATAAATTAGAAGCTTATGCGTGAGAATGTGATGGAATGGAAATTTTGGAGCGTATGAAAAGTTCTGTGCCTGTTCGGAATTCGAACCGCGACCTTCAGGATGAAAGGTTGAAACGCTAAAAATGGTATATTTGCAGTAAAGCAAAGGAATTAAAATTATGTATTTTGTCGAATAAAATTTTCTTACTAATATTACTAACAATATTAATCATATCATATACCAAAGGGAGACTTGATTCCCCGCCCGTTTTTTTTTTTTTTTTGCTGCATACATTACTTGAAATTTACTTTACTACGACTTTCAGATACTTATATTAGGAATATAAAAATAATTTTATTTATATTGTTGTATTTTTTTTAAGCAGAACTTTGATTATGAAAGAAAACTTTCCTTTATATTTGCATTATATACTATTAATTATACTTTTATAAAGAATGTACCACATATTTCTAATCGAATAAAAAATAGTTCCTAGTCTAATATATAATATTTTTAGCATATATTTCTCTCGTTGAAATGTGATAACGTTTGCAGAACATTATTCCAACCTGTTCTTATCGACGGGAATTCCCTTGGGTTCTTTTATATCAGCTGTTGTATGTATTTTGCTGGTATCAGCAGCTTCTTCATAATATCGATGAAATTGAATTCACGACTAGTTTTTTTTTCAACTTTTAAACTATCTATATTTGTGTTAAATACATTCACAAATACATTTGTGACTCAGATAGATATGATAAACAATTTGTTTTTTTTTTTTAATCTTCATTTTTTTCTTCATGAATCGCATTATAAATAAGAATTCTTTTGTAATTTATTAAATAAATATATTTGTTAAAGACAAGTATTAAAAAAAAGCAAGTACCAATTAAGAATAAATTCCACATTTCATAATATGAATTTTAGTAAAGTTTTGGAACACATCTGTTGAAAATTAAGCTATAACTTGCTAAACTGTCATTGGCTAAAATATTGTTGTAGAATCGTGAAATTTATGTTTATGACACTTATTTTATTTTACAGAGCCACTGATGAGTTTTAAATATTTCGGTTATTTTTCTTTGTAAAAAATTATGTAAAATACTTTTCAAATTTTTAAATATGTGTGAGATATATAACTGGCCAATAATACGAAAAATTAAGTGTTATTTTATTTATGTGTTGCGTTTCGTTGTATCAAACAGCAAAACATTTTGAGGCGTACAGGTTTGTATAATTTAAATTTTAATCAAACATTTTATAGACAAATACAATAATTACTTTGATCTAAAATCTTGATTTGAGACTGTAATCTGTAAAAAATGTAGAATATAAGTTCATTGGCTTATTTTTCTTGTTTCGATTCCAGTTTTAAATCTTTTGATGTGCATGAATGGTATAACTCATCTTGTACAAAAATTTACTTGTTAGCTGATCGGTTAGCATATAATTTTTTTATTTATTATTATTACTAACAGTACTAGGGTCGTTTGGAAAGTCTTCAGCCTAACACAAAGATGGTCTCTATGTATAACTAAATGACTGCGATGATATTTGTCAAGTACGGTCCTTTCGATGGCGTAATGCGAAGTTTCAGACACGTTCGTTTATTTACTTGTTTATGGTGATCGATCGAAAAACACCTTTATTACATCGCAAACATCTTGGTAGACCGTCTCCATTATGTTATACATCATGATGTTCTGTGTATAAAAATCTTTTCGCTAGATGGACGCCGGATTTGTTAACCAGCAAGTAAAACTATATTCGACTGAACACTTCTCTGTTTAAAAATTATTTTAACGCTATTTCGCTAAGTTTCTTTGATATTTTCATTCGACGTTTCAACAATAGTTAAAAAATGGATTCCTCATTACAGGCCAGAGACCAAACAACGGATGAAAGCAAAAAACGTTCGCCAAAGTAAGCGAAAAAGGTCATGGCGGTTTTTTTTTGAATTCCCAATTTGTGGTGCTCATAGACTACCTGAAAAAAGCAAGATCGTCACGGAGGAGTATCAGTTTTCACTAATAGATCGATTGAGTGATGCTATTCTGGCTAAAAGTCCATTTTTTTTTGTCTTCAGTCATTTGACTGGTGTGATGCAGCCCCCAAATTCCCTTCCTAGTGCTAGTCGTTTCATTTCGCCTACATCCTACATACTTAACAATTTGATTTACATATTCCAAAAGTTACCTACCTACACAATTTTTTCCTTCTACCTGACCCTCTAATATTAAAGCGGCTATTCCAGGATGCCTTAATATGTGGCCTATAAGTCTGTCTCTTCTTTTAACTATATTTTTCCAAATGCTTCTTTCTTCATCTATCTGCCGCAATACCTCTTCATTTGTCACTTTATCCACCCATCTGATTTTTAACATTCTCCTACAGCACCACATTTCAAAAGTTTCTAATCTTTTCTTCTCAGATACTCCGATCGTCCAAGTTTCACTTCCATATAAAGCGACACTCCAAAAATACAATTTCAAAAATCTTTTCCAGACATTTAAATTAATTTTTGATGTAAACAAATTATGTTTTTGACTGAAGGCTCGTTTCGCCTATGCTATTCGACATTTTATATCGCTCCTGCTTCGTCCATTTTTAGTAATTCTACTTCCCAAACAACAAAATTCTTCTACCTCCATAATCTTTTCTCCTCCTATTTTCACATTCAGTGGTCCATCTTCATTATTTCTACTACATTTCATTACTTTCGTTTTGTTCTTGTTTATTTTCATGCGGTAGTTCTTGCGTAGGAAACTTCCATATCTAGGCAAAAAATTACTTTTTCACTATGATGATGCGCTTGCATACAACATACAGCTCTCGAGTTGTTGATAAAAAAATTCATGATTTACGCTTCCCAGTACTTCTACATGTACATATTAGTGTTTGGCTCCTACCGATTCTTCCTCTTTCCAAATCGGAAAAAATGTCTTGCTTGACGAAAATTCACTTCAAATCATGAGATCAAAGCCGAGTCAACCGCTTATATTCCAGAAATTAATTACATTGTACTCTGAAAATTAAAATTTGAATTATAAGTCGTTGATCTAAATATATAAAATTCAAAGGTGAATATTGAATTCGATTCAAAGGGGAATTAATTACATTAAAAAGAAAAAAAAATTGGAAATTTCCTGTCTCTTTATCAGGCTGAGAACTTTCCGAATGGAAAGTTCTGTACTGTAACGGAAAGTACTGTATATAACATTGTAGTTTCTAATAATGTTTTTCTCTGGAATATCTTGGCATACTCTTACCCGAATTAATGAAGTAATATTTGTTTAAAATCTCATTTTTTGGCTAGATTAGATTTTATAGTTTATAAAGTTTTTATTAAAACAGTTTCGTGATTTTGCAAAAGAAAAACTTAATATTTCATTGAAGATGTTATGAATGATTCATATAAGTATTTAATCGTTCTTATTTTATAATATCTTATAATTTAACGATTTCACCACATAATATGGCCTGTTTACAATTTTAGTTCATTGAATATAATTAGGTTATTATAGTATAACATTTAGCGCAGTTGTCATCTGATTGATAATAAAAAACCTATTTATTTTTATGCTGGTATGTTAAAATCTTGATTTTTTGGTAAATTGAATACTTTTTGTTAACCCTCAAGAAAATGTATGGAAAACGTTTGCTTTGTAGTCACATATAGGTCGAGTCATCGTATTCACTGGAATATATTTTGAATGCGGGACCAAAATATATTTTTTCTGTATCGGAACATTACTGTAATGTAATAATTTTAGTAACTACTACTACTATATATATATAATATAATATAGTATAAATGTGTGTGTGTGTGTGTGTGTGTGTGTGTGTGTGTGTGTGTGTGTATGTGTATTTATATATGTAAACACACACACACAACAGGTTAATAATAATAATCAGGTTAATAATATTATTACTAAAAAAATATTTTTCTGATAACCATCATTTTATTAATTTTTTCATTTGTTTATATTTATTTACTTTTTACTTTTTATATAAGTATTTTGCAATGTAATAGTAGGTCATACAAACTTACTAACTGGATTCAGTCATTATTACAATTAACTTCGGACTTCTCAATGTGTTAATTTAAAGTTAATAAAAATTTACTGACATTTGTTTGTATTACCACTGATTTTGTTTTAACAGAAAACATAAATGAAATGAACATAGACGTCGTTTGAATAATTGAAGAACATTTCATACAAATATGAATGTTCTGGAAATATAAAAATACGAAACTACCAAAACTTGCACGTTAAGAGATGGACTCTTAACGTGGATAACATAGAATGGTATATTATCAGCAGATAACCTACCATCATGTTGATAATATAGTTATCTGCCTTAAGGTAGGTCACCATATTCCTTTTTATTCCCCTCTGCTTCCAGCTGTATGTTGATGACTGGGTAGCTCCTTTTTTTCGTCTAGATTGTTTATAATTTTAAATCATTTCTGGCATCTACTCTTTGATCCTTCAGCTGATTCTTTTACACTGGTTTTAAACAATTCTTCCCTCACATATTACAGGTTGTACTTTTGCTATTGTGAATATTTTTGATTACCTTTCTTTTCTTCGTAACTGTTTTCATTATTTCTTGATTTTTCATTTTATTTGTTCATTTATTATTTTTCTAAAATGCTTCCAGCTGTCTTTTTTCTCTTTTTCGTAGTTTCCATTTTTATTTTTCCGGTTAAACCAATATATGATGCTATAGCAGCTGTAGCTATAATGAAATAATATATGGATGATATAAAAACATAAAAATGTTTTTTTTTTTTTAAGTTTTGCGCCTTAAGGAGACATTAAAAAGAGAATTTAAATAAATTGTAAATAATCTGCGAAAAATATTTTTTTTAATTTTTGTGTGACGGACATTTGTGTGTTTGTATATATGTATGTATATTATTGACCTATGTAACTCTGACCCGTTGAGCGATTTTTTTCGAACGTGATAGACAGGTGACTTTGGGAGACTTTGGAAGGAAGGAATATATTCAATTTTTGCAAAAAATTGAAAGAAGGAAAAGGTGATTTGGTCGAAATAAAATTTCAAATCTTTACTGAGGCACTTTAACAAAAAAATTTTATTACAAAAGTTGAAGATTTTATTATTAAGATCATAAATTTCCAAAGGTTTATTTTTAAATATTGACTCCAATAATCAAGAAATGGCTGTATGTATTTTTTCTCCTTTAAGTAATTATATCTTGCTTCAGGAAAGAAGATATAGTTTAATATTTTACACAACAGTAGGCGTTCAAATCGCTAACAACAATTATGCCTTGAACATCAATTAGTTTTATTATTATTTTTTTTTACTTTTAATTTTTATTCCTGTTCAAAATTTCGGATAAAAATAATTGATTAATGGTTTTCTAAATACTGTTTAGCTGTCTCTTTAATATTTTTGTTATTTTTTTTATTCTTTTTTCCATTCACAGTTGGATTTTTTCTTGGTTGTTAAATAATCCAAATAACGGCTACCATGTAGAATTAGATTTTAATTAACATTATTCGAAAACGTATTCTTAATTGATAATTTAAATAACTTTTTATTTTTATAAAATTGATTTTGTCAGCTATTGAAAATAAAAAAAAGATTTATTTTGGGATCTCACGTCAAAGTAATTACCTACTACTTCTTTTCTCATTTTCAAACAATTTTAAATGCCGCATATAAGGACCTGCATCTGTATTCAAATATTGATTATTATTAATATTATTATTGTAACGATTTTTTCCGTTTGGCGTCTGCACGATACCAGTTTTAGTGTTTTAAATTAGATGTTTAATAATGTTTTTAATTGTGGTTTTATTTTTCTTTTAGCACACGCAATAGGCGTTTTAAGTCAGTTAAATTTTTACCTATCTACGATAATAATACTGAGTACGGGCGCTAATAAGACCCCTAGGAAAAAAAATCAACCTACGCAAAATACCTTTAATTTTATAATTTCTTCTTTTGAATCATTATCATAAACCCAGATTTATTTTTACCGTAGAATATTTATTGTAAATAGATTATTTTGTGTCTGATATAATCTTTACTACTAATCTACAGTATAGTTATTTCTGTATTAATTTAAATTATCAAACATTGTAATTAAATTTTCGGATGTTAATTTGACCAGATTGGACTAGCCAATTTTTACCTTCAATCTTCGTAATATATCACCTTGATTGCTTTAATAAAACATTCTCTCGCGTGTTATGAAATAAAATCAAGTAAAAAAGTAGAATACTGTTAAACCTTTTTAAAGTGACGTATAATACGTAGGTAAACCTAAACTAAACTAAAATTTAGATTCCATTTGATTTACATTCACTTTATCATAATATGAATAAAATTTTCATATTAGCTTTTGTATCGATTTTTTTTGCGAATGGTTTAGTTTCTGCGGTAAAATAGAGGTTTCCGATATGCTAATGTTGGTAACTGAACACACCAACCTCATCGAGGAACATCCATACCGTTCGACATTCCGGCTCACGTAACATTGACTACACGTTAATTAGAAAACCGGTTTTCGCCCTAATCCTGTAGTTCCAAAGTTGCCACCCTTCCCTTGAGTAGGGGATTCTAACATCAAACGCTGATTTGACAGGACCATTCCTCCGCAGACACACATTTAATCAGCCAATATGCTAAACCTCTTTCAATATTGAGTGAATTCATTATCATTAGATAGATTGTGGTCAACAGTATTACTCTTATGTAAACATAGCTTCGCCCTAAATACGGTATGAATGTATACACCAATCATACGAAATTATCGATTCGCATTTGATGGATTTTCTACTTGCAGTTCCATGATTGAAATTCTAAGCCCCGTGAATGGTTTTTGTTTTTTAGCAACCCTTTTCATAAATATACTTCGAATTAAAATTATTACTTATGAGAGAATAACAGAAATTTAAAAAAATGATTTTGCCAATAATATCAAAATTCCAGAATTGTAACAAATTAAATGGTACGATCCACTACATCACAGGATAAATTGATAATTTATTTCTGTGTGGATATCAAACATAATCAAATTTCATTACAGGCTGAATTTTGTTTTAAAAATTAAAAATGAGAACAGCGTTTGCAACATTTTTCTCCTTTTCTCCTGTTGTATATGCAACATGCATCTAAGATTCTTCATATACACCCATAACCAACTCTATTGCGGAATATAACTAAATACTTATTAAGTTTAGTCATTTAATAAAATTCCCCCATTTTTACTGTGTTATGTCCGCCTTTCTAAACATTTAATTTTTCATTTCTATCTTATTTTATTATCTATGTTTTATTATTAATTAATTTCGTAGGGAATTTCTCTCCAAACGAGATATATTCATGATAAGAGTATTAAGTATTTCTTTTTTCAAACGCGTAGTTTCTTTTCTTCGAAATACTATGTTATCACCGAATCTTATTTTTTTCCTTCAATAGCTACTTCATTCAATAATTTTTCCTTTAATTTCTTTTTAGCTTCTTTTGAGTACAAGTTAAAAAGCTACAAAAATACATCCTTGTCTCGCTCGTTTTGAATCAGAGTTTGCCTATCTTCATCTTCTATTCTTATAAGTGCAAACTGATTCTGCTACAGATTAAAAAGAATTCTATACTCTATATAAATCCGATATTTCATGAAATTTAAAAAAAAAAATCTTTCACTTTGTAAGTGACTGTTTCAAATTTATTCCATGGTGGTAACTTTATTCTCTTTATTCTCGCCTTCTATAATTAATATAAGAGCCAGAGCGAGCTGTCTTTAACTCATGTCCTTTCTGAAATCAAACGGTCTTCTTTTAATATATTTTATCTGCCCGTATTATAATATTATCACTTAGTATGGTTGAGATATTAAAATGATGGTGCAATAGCTCTCGTATTCATTTTCACCTTTTTATGTGATATGGTAATAGTAATTAGAATTAATGATTTAAATGAGGGCTTAAATTAAGTATACAGTAGAAGAATCTATACATGTTTAAAATATGAAGAGATTCAACATCTTTTTATTAAATTTTCATAAAAATGTATAATTTTCCATATATATAAAACATGGTAAATGTTTTATAATTTCTTATTAGTTTATAATTTTCAGTAAAATACATCTTAATAATTAAAAACAAAGTGTTTTTTTTCAAAAGAATGATGAAATTCTCGTTCTACTTAAAAGAAATATATATTTTAATAAGACATTTTTTGTATTTAATAAAAGTTTTCCTTAATTTTTTTATATAAATGACGGAAAACAAATTAAAAAAAAAATTAACAGGATATTGAGGAATTACTTTTAGAGAAATATTTCAATCATTGTTAAGATTTTTCTCTAAATTTTATTAATGCAGGTTTGGTTCTCACCGCTTAATGTTTCTGTAATAAATAAACATAAAAACATAACAGTATATGTAAGAAATACATTTTTACTCCTTTGTACGAAGTAAAGGAAGTATTGTGATCGCAAAAAATTTCGGTTTAAGATTTCAACGGAAATATCCATTTTGACCATCCCTGAATTGATTTGGAGTAGTTTTGGCGTGACATCTGTACGTACATACGTATGCGTCTCGCATAACTCAAAAACGATTAGCCTTAGGATGTTGAAATTTTGGATTTGGACTGTTGTAAAATCTAGTTGTGCACCTCCCCTTTTAATTGGAATCGACTCCACTAAAAGTGTCAAAAAGCCCAAAAGCCAAAAAAATTGATTTTTGGACTTTTTTTAACAACAGTAATAAGCCCTTAATCCACCGGGGTGATCTAGAGGTGAACGTGTCTTCCCAAATCAGCTAATTTGGAAGTCGAGAGTTCCAGCGTTCAAGTCCTAGTAAATTAGTAATTTTTACACGAATTTGAATACTAGATCGTGGATACCGGTGTTCTTTGGTGGTTGGGTTTCATAATTAACCACACGTCTCAGGAATGGTCGAACTGAAACTGTACAAGACTACACTTCATTTACACTCATATACATCATCCTCATTCATCCTCTCAAGTATTATCTGAACGGTAGTTACCGGAGGCTAAATAGGAAAGAGAAAAAAGTAATAAACACTTATTGAGAGCTTTTCAACGATATATATAAGTGGTATTTATTTTAATTAGTTCCAGAGTTGTAGCCAAATAAAATTTTAATTAATGAAATCTTTGGATCTTACAAGGGAAAGGCAAATCGGTTCAAACCCGACTTCATTTTTTTTTAACTTTTTTTTTAATTTAAATATATCTGTAATAATTATTAAACTCTGATTGCAAAAAATTTTTACAATAAATAATAATTCAATAATAACAACAAAAAAAGTAGTTATTAATGAAATGAACATTTCATTTTAAAAAAAATTGCATATGTAATTTGGCAGGCGTACAGGTAAGTCATGTAGTGTATAACTTATATTGATTGATTATCGAAAAAGTATGGTAATTGGTGAATTATATCGACGAAACGTCATTAACGTTCAACATCTCAACAATGAACTAAGCTGAATATTTAAAATGTATTAATGACAGAAAGTAATAAATAGAACGCGTCGCTGTTATAGAATGATAGTATTGATTTAACGCCACTTCGGGGCGTTTATCTACGAACTGATCGGGTACAGTTTCACGTTGAGAGAACAATACTAGTCAGTTAACTGGTACAGATATAAATGGCTGTAAAACTTTTATAAGAAATTTCAGATGTTTTATGTTTTTTCTTGAATTCAGTGTAACGCTTATACTTTTCTTTCAGTTATTATTTTAAAAATAAACTTTGTTAATGTAATTACGTATTTCAGGTCTTTCCTTCTATAGTTAATGACAGCCCAACGTATAATATATACAAGGTCTGTAAATAAAGTAATGATACCAGCTCAGAAAAACATTTTATCTACAATCCAATTATACATGGACTCATCAACTTCGAAATAGTTTCGTTGGGAAGGCACGCAACGCTTCAAACGGTCTGCCACTTCTCACAGCAGTGATGTAATTCAGATACCGGAATATCCTACAAATTGTTGGTTACATTTATTTTATGTTTTCTACTGTTTCAAAATGGTGTCCTTTGAGGTGTTTTTTTTTAGTCAGGAACAGGAAAATGTCGTAGGGACTCAAGACAGATGAATGAGGTTGTTGAGGAACTACAGAAATGTTTTTTTTTTTTTTTTTGCCAAAAACTCATTAATTGAGAGTGCTCTGTGACAAGATAAATTGTCATGATGCAGCAACCAGTTGTATTTGATGGTTGGTCTCATGCAGGCAACTCTTTTCCGCAATCTTTCAAGAATTTCTCGGTGAACATAATGATTTACAGTCTGTTCTATACGCAAAACCTCCTTATGGAAAATGTCATTACTATCGAAGAAACAGATTAGCATATTTTTGATTTCCTTATTTTTGCTTTTTAGGACGTGGTGAGTTTGAAGTGTATCATTCCTTGCTTTGGCGTTTTGTTTCTGGGTCGTAATCAAACATCCAAGACTCATCACCAGTAATAACATTTTTTTTTTTTTAAATTAGAATAAGTTTCAATTCACCCTAGAAGATCGCGGCACACTTCTACCTTGTTGTTTTTCTCTTCAACGGTGAGATTTTTTGGGACCAATTTTGCAAAACTTTTTCAGGTCCAATTCGTTTGTAAAACTTTTATGGATTTTACGGTTCAAATTCAATTGTTCTGACATATATAAACATTACAAACATTAAACATAAAGATCTGCAATCATTCTGACAGTTAATCGCCAGTCGTACTGTATCAAGTCTCTGATTCACTCAACATTTTCGTCACTTTTTGAAGTTAATGGTCTTCCAGAGCTTGGATCGTCCGCAATTGATTTCCGACTATCTGTAAATGCTTCAAACCACCTAAAAACTTGGATTCGTGACAGAGCATCATCTTCATATGCCCTTTTCAATTTTGAAAATGTGTCAGTAGCATTCTCACAGAGTTTAACGTGAAACTTGATTGAACAACGTTGCTCATAATTAGTATCACTCATTTTTGTAACGCACAACAATAACTCATTTCACGAAAAGATTGTTTACGTCTCACACGGCAACAATAGACTAAAAGTAATAATACCGAATATATCTCAGCTCTTCATGTAACCATATGATCACTAGTAACTTCACAGTGCTGCCATTTTGGCTGCCAAAAAAACTAGCCTCATTACTTTATTTACAGACCTCGTATATATACATTCTCACAAATTATTACCATTATATATATATATATTTTCTTTTTGTATTCATTCATCTGTTTATAATTATTTTATTTATTATTAACCGTTAACTAAATACAAAATAATATTCATTCTTTACAAGGATCGATAATTCATTTGCGTAACTTCACCAAAGCGGATGTCACTGGTTACTTAATATTTTACTGAATGGCTCTTCTAATAATTTTATTATCAAGTTCCTTTTTTTAATAATTTTTCAAAAAAATAACGTTTATTTCTATGTACATATTTTTTGGATAACAACTAGGATTGTGTAGCGTCATAGAACAGGGAAAATCATATCTAATCAAGGATGTTGTGCTAGTACTACTTAAACGATTGGAAGGATGGGAGAGTGGCTGTAAATTTTTATGTTAAAATACTACTTAATTGAATTACCTTACTTAAAATTATTGTTCACAAAGAATTTACAAAAAAAATATAAAGGAATAGATTTCCTTCTTGAGATTTTCATGTATATAAATACATCGCGTATCGTATCGTATATATATATATATTTTTTTTTTTAACATTTTTCAAATCGTATAAAAAATCAGTTTATACAATGATTAAATATATGACATTAAAAGGTAAAAAGGTAAAAAGGTAAAAAGGTAAAAAGGTAAAAAGGTTTATAACTAAAATTTACACATTCAAAATTAGTTTAGATTAAAGGCAATTATTTTTACACGGATTTAAATACTAGATCCGTGGATACCAGTGTTCTTTGGTTGTTGGGTTTCAATTAACCATACATCTCAATATTGGTCAACCTGAGACCGTACAAGACTACGCTTCATTTATATTCTTCTTACATATCATCCTCTGAAGTAATACGGTGGTTACGGAGATTAAACAGAAAAAAGAAGATTGAATTATTAATCTGTTAATGTTCGTGATTTTTCCATTACATTGCTATACTCCTTTTTTTCTCTTAAAAACAATTGTTTAATTTAATAATTTTCTGTGGCAGCTCATATAAGCTGCTGCACAGTCTGCAGCTTATATGATATTGTTATGGTCGACGTCAGCGAATATCACATGTCATTTTATCACAAGATTGACAGTATTACAACCCTTTTTCTTCTGCACTTTAATATTATAGTATTTTCATATATAAAAATTTATTTGGTTTATGCAACTGTTCGATTTTAGCAGTTAGATTACAGAATATTTATTTAATATTGCTAAAACTAGAGTTTGCCGGGCAAATGACATCTTCAGGAAACGGTGAACAGTTTATATATTTTCGTTTACGAAACTTTCGTTAGAGTGAGGTGACAGTTCTGTTTGGTGATTTAACATGTTTTCTATGCATTATTACAGTTGGGCGTAAATTAAATTTCTATCAGAGTGAAACAAAAATTCGTATTTTTTTTTCTTAAAAATATTAATTTCGTCAAACTGTTTGATATTTTCTGACACATCACTAATGCTTAGATAACTGTTTAATAATTGAAGATCGCTTTTATGCATGAAAGCTGTCCTTGCTTGTATCAGTTTGGTTTTGATATTTATATTATTTCTAAATTTTCTTTATAAGTTTAACAATTAATAAAATTTCTTCACTTTTGGCGTGTTATGTCCTCCTTTCGAAATATTTATTCCTCATTCCTATCTTATTTTATTACCTATGTTTTATTCTTAATTAGTTTCAGACTGAATTTTTCTCCTAAGAATATATTCATGACATTAAGTATTTTTTCAAACGCGTAGTTTCTTTTCTACCAAATACTATGTTATCATCGAATCTTATTGTTTTCCCTTGGATAGTTACTTCTTTCCAAAATTTTTCCTTGAATTTTAAGGACGTTAAATTTCCTTCAATTTCCTTGAAGTTAAAAGGACGAAGATAGACTGCGTTCTTCTCTCGCTCCGGATTGAATCAAGGTTTACATATCTTCATCTTCTTATAACTGCAAACCGATTTTTTTACAGATTACCAAGAATTCTTCACTCTGTATAATCAGATATTTCATGAAGATTTAAAAAAATCTTTCACTTTGTAAATGACTTTTTCAAATTTATTCCATGTTGGTAGCTTTGTTATCTTTATTCTCGCTTTATATAATTAATATAAGAACCAGAGCGTCCTCTGTTAAACTCATGTTCTTTCTGAAATCAAACGGTCTTATTTTAATTTATTTTATCTTCCCGTATTACATAATATTACTATTACATGGTATTACTTGGTATGGATGAGATATTAAACTGATGGCGCAGTAATTCACGTTTTTACTTGCACTATTTTTCTGATGTGCTAACAGCTGCTAGAATTAATGATGTAAAATGAGAACAAAAATTAACATATACTTGAAGAATTTCCATACCTGTTTAAAATACGAAGAGATATTCAACCTCTATGTTCATAAAAATTTTCCTCTTGCGCATCCAAGTTAAATTCTATTTTATTCGTTAATAAGTTTCAGTAAAATACATCTTCGTAATAAACGTTTTGTGCGAAGTAAAGGATCACCGTTCAAAATAGAGTAAACAAATGTATTTACAAAGAAGAAATGTACAGTAATTAAGTTTTTCGCGTTATTATATACAGAATAAACAAGAAAATGAAAAATAATTTTTTTTAATGGATATTGGGGAATGTATTCTACAAAAATATTTCAATCATTGTTAAGGTAGGATTTTCTACAATTTTATGAATTCCGTTTTAGCTCTCACTACTTAATAGTCGAGCAAGAAATATACACACACACCGACCAGTACAACATACTATATGATATGTTTATAAATTAAACTCATTATTGAGAACATCTTTATAAAAAATACACGGTAATTTGAGAATTACATCAACGAAACGTCATTATCGTACAACAGTTAAATAATAAACTAAGTTGAACATAAAAAATGTAATAATGAGAGAAAAGTAATAAATAAAACATGTTGCTGTGATAGAAAGATTGTATTGATTTTACTGCCACTTCGGGACGTTTATCTACCGATCGTGGTATAGTTTCACGTTGAGAAAACAATATCAGTCATTCAAGTGGAACAGATATAAATGGCTATAAAACTTTTATAAGAAATTTCAGATATTTTATGCTTTTTGTCTTGAATTCAGTTTAATGCTCATATATTTCACTGTTATTGTTTTAAAAATAAAATCTATTAGTTGTTAAAAACTATGTATTTCAGGTCTTTACTTCAAAAGTTAGTAATAGGCATGTATATATATATATATATATATATATATATATATATATATATTTAAAGTCTCCAAAATTTTTTCACCGATTGCTTTGAAATTTTGACATAACTTTGCACTGGAGTACGCGCCTATTTTTATATACCTAAGATGTCGCATGTGACAGGAAAAACACGCTTTTTTGAAAAACCTCTATCTGTTGGCTGTAAAAGCAACACATGTTAAATTAAATATTTTACGATTCCATTTCACTCTTTCCGATATGTGTGTTCACTATAGACTAAAAAAACTACTGGACCTATTTGCATAGGGGAAAAATGGAGAAAGGGAAATATCGAAAAAGGTAAAAGGGAAGGGGATAATGGAATAAAAAATAAAAGGGGAAAAGGAAATAGAAAGTGGTAAAGGGGAAAAATAAGAAAAGGAAGGGGGAAGACGACGAGGAAAATACGTAAGGGAAAGAGAAATAGTGAAAAGGGGAAAGGGGGAAAATGAAAGAAAAAAAGAAGAAAGGGTAAAAGGAAAAGGGTTAAATTTTGTGAGGTTCCATAATGTTCATTTTGTTAATGTTTATCAAACTTTCAATTGTGTTCATTTAATCTATATATATATATATATATACTCAAATCTAGCAATAGCGAAGCATTGCCGGGTCTGCTAGTAGAGATATATACTCGTATATACCTCTACTAACTATATATATACGCAACAGAAATACTTATCTATTCTGGATTTGTTCTTGACTGTTCATAATTATTTACAGATTGCTGAATATTTTAATAATCTATCCTTTCTGTATTAGGACCGATATTTCATTTACTGCAACAAATATATCATATAACATAAAACCTTTATTTTATTATATTATTGGTTTCGTAAAACTTTTAATAATATGGCTTGAGCGTTGAATGTAATCACACATCCCAGTCATCAAATTATAGAAACCCGAAGAGTATAAAATTAATCCACTCAAAAAATCTTGAAGTGTTTTCTTAATTATTATTAATCCAAAGACTTTTTGTCGTGTTAAAATTACTTAAATCATGCTATAAAACTTTCCCAAGTCATTCTCACTAGATCTAAAATAAGTTACCGATTATATTACCACATTTACACATCATCTTACTTTGAGAAAATATACCATATTTCTTATACCATATTTCTTAAAACTTCTGATTCCTTAAATTTAATAAGTTTTCCCTTCTACCTTTTTAATGCCAAATTATGACCAAAAACTATTATAAGTAAAATTATACGATACTAAATATTAAACAATAAACATTATAAGCTATATAGAACTTTTTCAAAACATTATTACTAGATTTAAACTGAATTTACATCAAATAAAATGAATACTGTCAGTATTAGGAAGCACTGTACTGTAATTAAACAGATGTAAAATGTTTAAATAACTTTAAACCAATTTCTTGTATTTATCTTATTATTTTATATCAGTTTTACCCCCCGAAGTTTCAACTTTTATTCTAATTATTCTTATATTAAAAAAAGTAAAGGACTAACTGAAAAACCTATAAGTAAACTGTATAAACTCCACTATAATCTGTACAAAACTTCTCCAAACCATTCAAACTTGATCTAAAATAAGTTTCCAATCACTATTTTTACTCACACACTGATTCATCTATTTTATATATATATATATATATATATATCGATATAAATATATATATACAGGTTGAGTTGCAGAAACCTGACAATTTTTAAACCAAAATAAGTTGGATTTATCTTAATAAGATCTCTTGTTGGCGGGACTTGAAATCTCCGTGTCCTTTCTTACCAGATGCTATTTCAGTAAAATTGGAGGAGTACACCGTGCGTTCAGTGGAAACGTATTTTAAAAATAGAAAAATAGTTATTCAGTTATGGTTATACAGCATTTATTCCGTCGGTATTTCAACTCCATTTTCCCTACGTCATGGTGTTATTCCTAGCCGCAATAAAATTGAGTTATGCGTAAAAATTGTTCTAACTACTGCTTCTACAACGATAAATAAATCACCATATGAAAACTTCATCAAAAATCGACTGAGAATCAGGTAGCCGGTAATGATAAGTCGTCAGTGTTCAATCAGAAAGCACGCTGTGGTTCTTTTTTATACTGGGCCCAAGAAACAAACAAATTTTCGTTACTGATCTTATAAGAATTCTTATATATATATCTGTCCTTTTTGCAGTTTTCTTGTAATTATCAGTAAACCTAAACCAATACTAATCGATAGCCTCCATACTAGAAGAAATCACAGAAATTCCAGTAGACGAGATGTAATAGTGATGTAAATAGTGATGTGTAGTCTATGGGAAAGATAACAAATAATGGTACATTACCTTAGTGTGATATTTATTAATAAATGAAGTTATGTCGATTAATGGCAATGTATTTTTTGTTGGGATTATGTATTGAAAGATACCTAAATAAATTACTAAATTATTAGATATCTAAATAAATTATGTTTTGCAATTTTAATTAGAATAGGAGAGCGTAAGTCTGTGATTACTATGCAAATAAATAAACTTTATCATAGACTACAATACAATATGAAATCACAAAACCACAAGACCGTAATAACAATTTAATTTTTGCTAAAGCAATTAAAATTTTGCTAAAATTTCTTAATTTTTAATTTAATCGTTAAGATTAAACAAAAAATTAACAAATAAAAAATAAATGTTACGTCGGCGAGAAAATGGATTAACGCCAAACAACATACGACAAGTACACAACACAATATCTATGCTATAAACATTTTTTTACAATTCCACACACAATCTGTTCTGTTATATGTTATATAATTCTTTCGTTTCATCACAAAGCATAAACAGCCATATCATCTTAAAACTGAAATTTTTTCAAAGGTTCAAACATGAAAAAAATAAATAAGAAGAAAACATTAAACAGGGAGTGGTATAATAATTAGGTTTATTGTTCATTTGTATACACAATTTAGTAAAGTAGTAGTTATAAACAAATATACAACTATATATATACTTTCTAATTTTGCAGAAAACTCTCTTGTTTTTAAATCAAAATTTTTCAACCATCTCGAACTTTTCAACCAAATTTTTTGATAAAACAATAACAACATTTTAAGAAAAAACAACACAATTGATAAGACATTATCAAGCAGTACCAAAAGGAAAAAATTATCATATTTTTTTTTGTCTTCAGTCATTTGACTGGTTTGATGCAGCTCTCCAAGATTCCCTATCTAGTGCTAGTCGTTTCATTTCAGTATACCCTCTACATCCTACATCCCTAACAATTTGTTTTACATATTCCAAACGTGGCCTGCCTACACAATTTTTCCCTTCTACCTGTCCTTCCAAAATTAAAGCGACTATTCCAGGATGCCTTAGTATGTGGCCTATAAGTCTGTCTCTTCTTTTAAGTATATTTTTCCAAATGCTTCTTTCTTCATCTATTTGCCGCAATACCTCCTCATTTGTCACTTTATCCACCCATCTGATTTTTAACATTCTCCTATAGCACCACATTTCAAAAGCTTCTAACCTTTTCTTCTCAGATACTCCGATTGTCCAAGTTTCACTTCCATATAAAGCGACACTCCAACCATACACTTTCAAAAATCTTTTCCTGACATTTAAATTAATTTTTGATGTAAACAACTTATATTTCTTACTGAAGGCTCGTTTAGCTTGTGCTATTCGGCATTTTATATCGCTCCTGCTTCGTCCATCTTTGGTAATTCTACTTCCCAAATAACAAAATTCTTCTACCTCCATAATCTTTTCTCCTCCTATTTTCACATTCAGTGGTCCATCTTTGTTATTTCTACTACATTTCATTACTTTTGTTTTGTTCTTGTTTATTTTCATTCGATAGTTCTTGCGTAGGACTTCATCTATGCCGTTCATTGTTTCTTCTAAATCCTTTTTATTCTCGGCTAGAATTACTATATCATCAGCAAATCGTAGCATCTTTATCTTTTCACCTTGTACTGTTACTCCGAATCTAAATTGTTCTTTAACATCATTAACTGCTAGTTCCATGTAAAGATTAAAAAGTAACGGAGATAGGGAACATCCTTGTCGGACTCCCTTTCTTATTATGGCTTCTTTCTTATGTTCTTCAATTGCTACTGTTGCTGTTTGGTTCCTGTACATGTTAGCAATTGTTCTTCTATCTCTGTATTTGAACCCTAATTTTTTTTAAATGCTGAACATTTTATTCCAGTCTACGTTATCGAATGCCTTTTCTAGGTCTATAAACGCCAAGTATGTTGGTTTGTTTTTCTTTAATCTTCCTTCTACTATTAATCTGAGGCCTAAAATTGCTTCCCTTGTCCCTATACTTTTCCTGAAACCAAATTGGTCTTCTCCTAACACTTCCTCCACTCTCCTCTCAATTCTTCTGTATAGAATTCTAGTTAAGATTTTTGATGCATGACTAGTTAAACTAATTATCATATATGGAAAATAAATTTTTCATATATCATAACACCATTGAAGATACAGAAAACAAAAGAAGAACAGAAGATACTGTATTCAGCCGAATATTACATGAATACTGTTTAAAAATTGAAAATTATAAGAATAATGACCTTTTGATAATGACGAATGAATTGACAAACAATAAAATTATAGTAGATCGACATAAAAAATAAAATGACAATGTCAATCATAATAAAAAAGAAAAGTTTTCATATTGTAAAGATGAAAACATTTCATTTACACCGTCGGAGTTTTCGTTTTTTTCCACCGATTTTTAAAAAAAGCCAGACGTTTAAAAAATTTGTAATGAAAAAAAAAAACGAGATTGAATTGAATATCTAAATCCATTCCATTCCAGCTCAGATAAGGCGAATAATATATAGTCCAGTCTAATCCAGTCTCATTTATCCCAGAAAAGACAAACCCAGTTCAGTTCATCCGCAGTTCAGTCCATTATATTCCAGCTCATTTCAGTCAACTCGATTCTAGCCCGGTCTATTCCATTCCACCTCCGTTCAGACGTGTCCAGTTAAGGTGACTCCAGTCCAAACATAAACAAACCAGTCATTCCAGTACTGTACAGTACAGTCCAGTTCAATCCAATTTAGTCCAGTAAAGACAACCCCAGTTTTCTGTAAGTCCAGTTCAACCCCCCTTCAAGAAGGAATGATTCGTAAGCGGTTCCAGGAAGTATGGTAGCCAGGGGTGACGGTTTAGTCGGTAGTGATCAGGTTAACATACGCATATTAATAACATCATGCGGCACATGTTAGCGAGCCCGGCGCTGCTTAGGCGTCCGTAAATGGCATTATTCCCCACTTCTTTAACAAAAAAAAAAAAAAAAAAAATGAAAAGAAAAAAAGGTTGGGTTAGGTTTAGTCAATTCTAATAAAGTTCATCCCAACCTTGTCCAGTCCTGTCTAATTCAGTTCAGTTTAGTGAATCAAGTTTAGCGAATCAAATCAAGTCCAATCCAGTCCACTCATGTCTCGTTCAATCGTCAGTCGAAACGAGACCAGTTAACGAGATTCAGTTAAAGTAAGGACAATTCGGTTCAGGTGAGTCCAGTTCCAATGAAACAATTCCAATCTAGGCGAGCTCAGTCCAATCCAGTTCAGACAGGCACAGTTTGTAGAAATAGGGAAAACAAAGAAAAATTTCAATCATTTCACTAATTCGTATCCTGATATAGAAACAAATTACCCATTATCCACAACGAATGTATTGAATTAGTTTTTTGAAACTATTATTTACAATTCCACTCCCCAATTATATATCCGCAATTATACAATCGAATTGCAATTGAATGATAAAAATTCTTATTTAAGATATGTATTACATTAAAAGAATTTCCCCTCAACTACTATATCCAACTATTTTGGATAGTTGTGAGGCGAACTACAGTGGTGTGAGTGGGGGATAGAGACCAATGGAGCGAAGAAGATTTACGAACGGTCACTTACTCGAAATTTGCGTATCGTGAACTATCTAGGAAATGGGGCTTCAAAAGCTTTGTCATTTGTAGAGGAAATGAAACTGTATGGAGATGATTGCCAAATAAAGAAGTGGGAATGCATAGGTCACGAGCAAAAAAGAATGGGAAAGCGTCTACGAAATCTGAAATTAAGGTACAGAGGGATGAAATTAAGTGATTGTAGTTCTTTGAGTGGATATAATAGGCTGACAGACAAAATATCAAAATTATTATGGCTTAGCCATTAGTAGAAATACTAAAAAATTTGGTATTCAATGTATAAAGCAGTGAAGGCTGAGTTTTTCTATTTCAGTTCAACTGATGAAAACTCTCAACATGGACCATGTCCTCCTGGTGTAAGTTTCAAAAAGCCAAGGTATAAGGTAAACCATATAATCACTAAAAGAACTTTCATTTACCTGTTGTTGTCGTGATTGAAATAAAAGTTTTTTAGTAACCTATTAGCTAAAGATCTATCAGTAAGGTGCGTAAAAAGTAAAATACAGAACCCTAATGAATCACTCAACAGCGTAATTTGGGCACGACTACCAAAAACAGTATCCGTTGGGTTTCAAACAATTCATCTTGGTGTACATTAAGCCATAAGTACTTTTAATAAAGAGAATGTTATGAAATGCTTAGTTTTGAAAAGACCAGAAATCACTCCCGGTGTCAATTGTTCTCAGATGATGAAATTACTTGATAGAGGAAGGCTAGAGCTGATCGTGAACTGAATGAACTATACAAAAAAAATTAATAATTGAAAATTATATTTTTTAACATTAATTAACCTTTTTCGAAAAAATTATTACTTTGTTGTAATACTAAATTTCAAAAACCTATTTTCCTTAAATTGCTCCAAAAACTATTCTTTATAAGGTGTATAAATTTCAAATCAATTGAATTTTAGGATGCTGAGAAAAAGGAACACAAAAGCTTCTAATTTAATATTGCAGAGATCGAGCGGTATGACTCCCAAGTAAAGTAATTCCATAGAATCCATTAAAATTAATTATCACAAGCACTTCCTGCCTCCTTCTTCTGTAGCATTTGTAATAATAGTATTTTCCTAATCAAAATGTTGTTTTTAAACTTACATATTACTGAAGTATTATTATTTAACTGAGCTCTAGATTAAAAAAACAAGTTTGATTCAAAATTCTAGCTGTAGTTAAAAAATGAAAAAGTAAAATGAGTTATTAATAAATAATGATTTGAGATAAAGAATCTCTTCTACTTTTTTTAAGGTGTTGGATGAAAATATAGAACAGCATTTACTGGGAATCTGATAAAAAGAAAAAAGAGATACCTCTTTAACATAAATGATGTAGACCATCCCTCCTCTTTTACAGGTCAAAGGTTAAAGTACTATCCTGATTGGCAGTACAGAACCTTTATCTTTAATGAACATTAAATTCAGAAACCCAACGTATGGTCTTTTTTCAGTAAATGTTTAAATTCATCAAACTTTATACTTTATAAATTACCGTATTTATTCGAGTATCCCCCGCCCACGAATAAGCCCGACACTTCGATTTTCCGGACTGAAAATCTAAAAAAAATCGAGTATATACCGGTATTTTAAAGTGCAACTGATATGATAAAATATTCCTTAATAAGAAAATATGCAGAAAGTAAAGCATTTAATTAGTTCATTTAATTTACAATATTAATATTACATTAATAATTAATTACCGTAAGTACTAGTTTAGTTCAAAATCAGTGGGCCAGTAAAACGAATAGAAAGTATCATGTTGAAAAGGATCATTTCAATACACATTTTAATATGGGATATTATTTTTAATTAATAGCTGTCACTGTCAATGTCGGTAGAAGAGTTACCGGTAGTCTCCACGTCGCTCTGCCAAAGATCATCGTCTTCACTACCATCAAGTTCATTAGATATTCCACATTTTTTAAAACTTTTCTTTACTAATTCCGTCGAAATACCTTCCCAAGCATCTTCCCAAGTCGTATACCCCCGATAACTATCCATTACTAGCTTAGCGGTATTTTTTTTATTAAGTAAATCTCTTGATCGCTTTTGCCATACACACCTGATCCAATCTAAAATTAAGGATTCGTCCATCCGACCTGATTCCTGTGCTCTGATAATAACTCCATTTACCTGTACGGTAGGAAGACGTTTTCTTTTAAAAATAATGTACGGAGGTAATTTTGATCCATCAGAAATAATGCAAAGCATAACACCTTTGTTTTTCATTACCACCAGTGCGAATTGTAACACTTTTTTCACCTTTATATGTTACGGTTTTGTCAAAATGGCATTTTAAAATATACGGGAGTTTGATCAGCGTTTCCTATTTGAGAAGGCAAGTAGCCTTTATGTTTCCTAAGATTTATTATGTATTTGTGAAAATGTAATATTTTTTTGTTCGTAAGCGTCTGGAAGTCGTTGACAAACAGTCGTCTTTCGTCTTATTGACATATCATTTCGTGCAAAAAATCGTGTTATCTATCCACCGCTTGCTTTAAAAACAACTGCATTCAATGACTTAGCGATTTCACGAGCGTATGATTGACACATTTCTGTCATGATAGCATAACCGCATTTCTTTTTTTCCATAAGTCGTACAATTTTTTTCTCTGTCTGTGTATTTTGGTTTTAAGCCACGAAAAGCCCTTTTATTACCAGTGCCTTTCACCAGAAGTTGTTTCTTCTTACGTTAGTCTCGAATGCAGCTCTCATCTACGTCAAATTTTCTTCCTGCCGCCCGATTTCCAATTTTTTTCAGCCTATTCTATAACGCGCAGCTTTTCATTTACTGTAAAAAATCGTAGACGCTGTCCTTTTGTACTCATTTTAATGCCGTAATTAAAATAAATCACCGTATTAAACTTTACAAGATAAACTAAACAGATAAAATCCACGTAACCGTCCACATATAGAAACAGTGCGATGACTATGGCGAATAGACAAGAAGACAGGTAACTGATACTGTAACTGTAGTCTCATTAGAACCGGGTTCAGCCTATACAGAATGAATTAGTTTTATAAAAATACTTAGTAGTATTTTTATACTACTAGGAACTTCGTTCCTATCTATAACATGAACAGGATGTTAATAATTAAGGATGTATTCTGTATAAGCGGCATCCGGTATTGATAACCAAAGCCTAATGTAAACTATATTTATGTGATTGAATTTAGGTAATTCTAAGAAAACGTTTACTTTACATAAATTATCTTCGCTAAAGGCTATGCTTCAAGTAAGCCCCGTACCCTTATTTTTTGTCTCCAATTCCAAGAAAAAAGTACAGGGGGTACTCGAATAAATACGGTATTTACTTTCGTATGAACTCTTTATATTATTTTGATGAATTATTTTTTTAACAAACAAATTAGTTATGTACGTTTCGATTTAAATCAATTTTTTTTATAAATTTCTATTGGACTGTAATCTTTTTTCCGCTTTCAGTAATAGCAGAGCTCTTTATTCGTTAAAGATATAGCGGCAGTTTATCAGCGTTTATTAAGAGTTTGGGAGTTTGCCGGTAGGATACAAATGAAATTTCAGTTTTATGTTACAAATTTACAGTGTGTGGGTTAATAATTATTTATAATAAGTTTATAGGCTTACCACAGTTAACTAACAAATTTTTAACGATAAACTGAATTAAATATAAAGGATTAATCTACTCTAGTGAATAAATTTCGGTATTAATTATTCATTTTCATTTAAATTTAGAGGAGGTTAGTTTATATGTTAGACATGAACACGACTAACGCGTATGCTACATGTGCGTACGTATATTGAAGTGACGGATGAGAAGGTGTGACCACCTAATAAACATTCTGTGCGTGAGTGCACTGAACAAGATACACACGCTTGGTGTGAGTGTATGTGTGAGTTTGTGTGATTACGTGTGTAAAAACTTTGTATAGTATTTGTATGTAGGCTGCTGGAAGGGTAATGTTGTAAGGTCGTACGTGCTTTGGTTTACTATGTGTACTCAAGGACGGCCAAAAGGAATTAAGGGAGTTTAGTCGAACGGGCGTTGCTGTACTTAACTGTTTTTCACCTAGTCCAGATGGCTCGTAAAATAAAGTGAATAACTTATAACAACTTAAAATTATTTTCTATAATGTATTAAGAAAAAAATTTCCAACGGGAAAAATGTGAGCCTAAAAATTCTTTTATAGAATGATAAATAATTTTTTTTATAATTACTCGTGAAAATATATGTTAGGTTGTCACTACTATTTATAAAAACGTATGTCAACACAGTTGTTTTCATGTTATCTTAAATTTTTTCTTGTACTCTATTATTATTTATTTTTGTTTTATATATAATTTCATTTGTTTGTATGTTTTTATATTTTACACAATTGGTTACCATTATTTTTAATATTGTAAATATATATTTTGACTGAAAACATATATTCCAGTATGTATATATACATATACGAGTATATATGTTTACAAGTATTATACTTCCAGCTACATCATAGGTGCTAGGAGTAAAGGGAAGACATTCATTAAAAACGGCTTCAGGCTTTGATTATATTACTCTTAAGATAATAGTAATGCTTTCGTTTTAGACCACCCGGCACTTGGAATTTTTCAATGGAATCCTCAGAACAATTCCAATTAATTATGAAT
Organism: Lycorma delicatula; assembly: GCF_047948215.1. Lineage (NCBI taxonomy): Eukaryota > Metazoa > Arthropoda > Insecta > Hemiptera > Fulgoridae > Lycorma > Lycorma delicatula. The sequence continues at coordinate 33,636,639 of NC_134457.1, read as the reverse complement.
TAAATTTCATGTTTAAAATACAAATTATTTAAAACCTAAGTCGTACTTAAATGAAACAATAAATTAAATTTATTTAAATTTTGACAAAAGTTCGGATTGTCGCTATGCAGTATGTTTAAGAATTATGTGATGCATTTTTTTCTTTTGACGATAGGTTGGTTGCTCTGTGGGTTTGTTGAGCGTTGCTCAGTAATAAACCAAGATGTCAGTTGTTGAGTTGTGATTGAGCTTCGTTTCGTTTCGTTTGTTTAGTTTATCGGAATCAATAGTTGCGAAAAACGTAATGGTTCTTTCGATAGAGGAATGCATTTTTTCTTTAATCAAGACTTTCATGAAGGTGAAAAGTATAGTGATTTGGTGAAGCACAAGTTTTCTGAATAGTTTCTAAATACTCTTGTTCCCCACCTTAGCAAGACATCGGGCTTGTTACCGCACATAAAGTTGCAAGAAAAGAACTGAAATTTTGCCCCAACAAATTGATGTGATGTCATGTACTGAAACCTACAGATCATGCCAAAAGCTAAATTACTGTAACGTTTTAAATGTTTTATTGACCAAAATTCCATATGTATCCTCGACACTACGTTTTTCTAGAGATGAAGCGTGGTTTCATCTGGGAGGATATATTAATTCACAAAATACTTGACCGATCGACAGCAACCCTCATGTACGAACAATCTTTCCACGAAGTGAAAATTGGAGTCTGGATCAGGATGAGTAGAAAACGCATTGTGCATCCAATCTTCTTTGAAAATAAAGTTAATAATGATGGTTATTGTGCTGTTTTAACAAACCTAATTAGTCAGTTAACAAGTGGAAAAAAATCAAGATGATGCGACATCAAGTTGATGTGGTTCCACCAAGATGATGCGACAGCGCAGACATCTTAGAAGCCAATGACGTATTTTACGAAATGTCTTTGGTGAAAGAATCATTTCGAGAGGTTTGTGGATTGCACGATCGTCCAATCGGATTCTTCCAGATTACTTTCTATATGGGGGAGGGACAGCGAAACAACCAGTGCATCGCAAAGACCATGCAAGAATGACGAATTAAAAACCGCAATAATGGCATACGTACGAGAATTTCTAGTACATCAGCTGGTTAAAGTATTTTAAAACAATTTATACGTAGGCAGTGTTGTATTGATGTTTGAGGAAAGTCATTTCAACACCTTTTATTAACTATTCAAGTTATTATAATATCCGTTTCTATATAATAATTAAATAAGAATACAAATTAATAATTAAGAAAGTTTCGTCATTACACTTTCATAATTTCAGTGCACAGCAACTTTCCGAACGCACGTATATAATAATGAAGAAAATGTTTTGTTTCAGGATTAATTAATATAAGTATAAGCAAAATATTACGGGTTTTATACTTTCAACGGACTTTAATAAAAACTTTTACCATATACACGAACTTCCTTTGTTTAAATCAAATCATACCCTAAAACTTTTATTACCGCTGGCCTTAAATTTTTTTAACAAATGCGATACAATTAATAATACTTGAAAAAAAAACGTGATAGAATATTTAAAACAGTGTTATGAATAATGAAGGTTAATAAAACTTTAGTGAAAGAGAAACCACACTTAAGTTTTGAACAATAAAAACTGATGTATTAGGAATTATTTGTTTGTTAACTTTACTTAACAAACCGTCATCATTTCAAAAGTAAAACCAAAAACGCTTTTATTAAAACTTTTAAGTAGTAGTAGCATCTAGCAAATTTTCCCTGTAAGCGAGCACGTTTAGCACTCTAAACACTCTCTATTCATTTAACATTTCAAAACAACGTATTAAAATCTGTAAAATGTAATACGGAGTTTTACAATACATTTAAAAGGGAAACTTAATGGTTTTACAGTTTAAATTTATCTTTGCACAGTCCGTGTAGAGAAAAACGTATTTCTAACCTATTTTCATTTATGGAGGTAATTTAGATTAGCGTTTAATGAGAAAACACGTAACACGAAAAATAATCCTTCACTATATTGTTTTCAACGTTTTCTGTTCTTTCATAGGATACGTTCACGTTATACTGCATTATTCTTTCTGAATTAGTAATATTTCGTTATATTTTCCTCCAGCCTCTCAGGACTAGACCTACAATCAAGCATTACGTGGTCCTGGAAGAAGCCTCGCCTTTAATCATTCAAGACCTCCCAGACGCCCGACTACGACGTCCACGCCAGAGCATCCCAAGCAGCGGGGACTTGGTTTTCTACGTCCTGTGTCAAGTGGTAAAGAAAAAATACCTACCACCGGAACACGGTATTAACCCCCCCCCCCTAGACAACCCGCCTAAACCACAAGCTCCACACCCGAGACCCATGGGGTCCCCAATCACTCATCGAGTGCAGTCCACCTTAGCGAGCTGCCACCTCCTGATTAGGGCTGCCCATCCTTCCCCTACCAGTAGTTCCCCAATCTATATTTCTTTACATTAAATTCCATTTTCATTACTTAATTATTCATTTTAGGTCACTGTTTATCCCGTTTTTCTGGTTCTTTAGATACAACTATTATTACTATTATTACGAATTCTGTAACCTCAAGAGCTACCTTACGTAAATTTTGTATCAATTAATTTATAACATTAGTACAAGGTATGGAAGAAAATAAAGGGTTACGTTTTCAATAGTTCCATAAAATTTAGAAAATCTTTGTTGGAAAATAGACGTAGTATATTAATGTGTAAACTCGGATATTTCTATGTTCAGAAAATGAAACATATATTTCAATAGAAAGTATAGACTGAAACATGTTTTTTTTTATTTCTCGCGGTCTTTTATTTCTCATTATTCACTCAGCTAATATGTAATAGATACGCTATTATTTAAAAATTTATTGAATATTTTTCCAAGGATATTATTCATTTTACTACTTATAATTATTCAATTACAATGTAGAAATAAAATAAAAAGTTTTAAGTAACTCAGGAGTTACAATATAAATTTATTATTTTTAAATAATGTATGGGTACCTATTTAAGTATCATTTTTCCTTCCTTGTACGAAGTAAAGGAAGTATTCTGATCTAGAAAAATTTCGGTTTTCAGATTTCAACGTTATTTATCTATTTTGACCATATCTGAATCCATTTTGAATACTTCCGGCGTGACGTCTGTACGTACGTATATATCTCGCATAACTCAAAAAGGATTAGCCGTAGTATGTTAAAATTTTGAATTTAAGAAAGTTGTAACATCTAGTTGTGCACCTCCACTTTTGATTGCAATCGACTGAACCAAAAGTATCCAAAAAAAGCACAAAATCCAAAAAAAAATTAATTTTGAACTTTTACATAACTGAAACAATAAGCCCTCGTTGAGTGCTTTTCAAGGATACATCATAAGTGGTACTTATTTTCATTGGTTCCAGAGTTAGAGCCAAATGAAATTTTAATTAATTAAATTTTTGGATGAAGGAGAAGGCACATCGGTTCCAATCAGACTTCATCTCCTTTTTAGGTAGATTTCATAACAAAGAAACCTACTGTAATGGGTACTATGATTCGAGTTCCGGAAAATATATCTTTGCGTTTCACATCCCGCAGATCCCAAAAACACTGTCAGTTCATACACTGTCAGTATTTATAAACTTCTGAACTGACAGTGTTTTTGGGATCTGCGGGATGTGAAACGCAAAGATATATTTTCCGGAACTCGAATCATAGTACCCATTACAGTAGGTTTCTTTGTTATGAAATCTACCTAAAAAGGAGATGAAGTCTGATTGGAACCGATGTGCCTTCTCCTTCATCCAAAAATTTAATTAATTAAAATTTCATTTGGCTCTAACTCTGGAACCAATGAAAATAAGTACCACTTATGATGTATCCTTGAAAAGCACTCAACGAGGGCTTATTGTTTCAGTTATGTAAAAGTTCAAAATTAATTTTTTTTTGGATTTTGTGCTTTTTTTGGATACTTTTGGTTCAGTCGATTGCAATCAAAAGTGGAGGTGCACAACTAGATGTTACAACTTTCTTAAATTCAAAATTTTAACATACTACGGCTAATCCTTTTTGAGTTATGCGAGATATATACGTACGTACAGACGTCACGCCGGAAGTATTCAAAATGGATTCAGATATGGTCAAAATAGATAAATAACGTTGAAATCTGAAAACCGAAATTTTTCTAGATCAGAATACTTCCTTTACTTCGTACAAGGAAGGAAAAATGATACTTAAATAGGTACCCATACATTATTTAAAAATAATAAATTTATATTGTAACTCCTGAGTTACTTAAAACTTTTTATTTTATTTCTACATTGTAATTGAATAATTATAAGTAGTAAAATGAATAATATCCTTGGAAAAATATTCAATAAATTTTTAAATAATAGCGTATCTATTACATATTAGCTGAGTGAATAATGAGAAATAAAAGACCGCGAGAAATAAAAAAAAACATGTTTCAGTCTATACTTTCTATTGAAATATATGTTTCATTTTCTGAACATAGAAATATCCGAGTTTACACATTAATATACTACGTCTATTTTCCAACAAAGATTTTCTAAATTTTATGGAACTATTGAAAACGTAACCCTTTATTTTCTTCCATACCTTGTACTAATGTTATAAATTAATTGATACAAAATTTACGTAAGGTAGCTCTTGAGGTTACAGAATTCGTAATAATAGTAATAATAGTTGTATCTAAAGAACCAGAAAAACGGGATAAACAGTGACCTAAAATGAATAATTAAGTAATGAAAATGGAATTTAATGTAAAGAAATATAGATTGGGGAACTACTGGTAGGGGAAGGATGGGCAGCCCTAATCAGGAGGTGGCAGCTCGCTAAGGTGGACTGCACTCGATGAGTGATTGGGGACCCCATGGGTCTCGGGTGTGGAGCTTGTGGTTTAGGCGGGTTGTCTAGGGGGGGGGGGTTAATACCGTGTTCCGGTGGTAGGTATTTTTTCTTTACCACTTGACACAGGACGTAGAAAACCAAGTCCCCGCTGCTTGGGATGCTCTGGCGTGGACGTCGTAGTCGGGCGTCTGGGAGGTCTTGAATGATTAAAGGCGAGGCTTCTTCCAGGACCACGTAATGCTTGATTGTAGGTCTAGTCCTGAGAGGCTGGAGGAAAATATAACGAAATATTACTAATTCAGAAAGAATAATGCAGTATAACGTGAACGTATCCTATGAAAGAACAGAAAACGTTGAAAACAATATAGTGAAGGATTATTTTTCGTGTTACGTGTTTTCTCATTAAACGCTAATCTAAATTACCTCCATAAATGAAAATAGGTTAGAAATACGTTTTTCTCTACACGGACTGTGCAAAGATAAATTTAAACTGTAAAACCATTAAGTTTCCCTTTTAAATGTATTGTAAAACTCCGTATTACATTTTACAGATTTTAATACGTTGTTTTGAAATGTTAAATGAATAGAGAGTGTTTAGAGTGCTAAACGTGCTCGCTTACAGGGAAAATTTGCTAGATGCTACTACTACTTAAAAGTTTTAATAAAAGCGTTTTTGGTTTTACTTTTGAAATGATGACGGTTTGTTAAGTAAAGTTAACAAACAAATAATTCCTAATACATCAGTTTTTATTGTTCAAAACTTAAGTGTGGTTTCTCTTTCACTAAAGTTTTATTAACCTTCATTATTCATAACACTGTTTTAAATATTCTATCACGTTTTTTTTTCAAGTATTATTAATTGTATCGCATTTGTTAAAAAAATTTAAGGCCAGCGGTAATAAAAGTTTTAGGGTATGATTTGATTTAAACAAAGGAAGTTCGTGTATATGGTAAAAGTTTTTATTAAAGTCCGTTGAAAGTATAAAACCCGTAATATTTTGCTTATACTTATATTAATTAATCCTGAAACAAAACATTTTCTTCATTATTATATACGTGCGTTCGGAAAGTTGCTGTGCACTGAAATTATGAAAGTGTAATGACGAAACTTTCTTAATTATTAATTTGTATTCTTATTTAATTATTATATAGAAACGGATATTATAATAACTTGAATAGTTAATAAAAGGTGTTGAAATGACTTTCCTCAAACATCAATACAACACTGCCTACGTATAAATTGTTTTAAAATACTTTAACCAGCTGATGTACTAGAAATTCTCGTACGTATGCCATTATTGCGGTTTTTAATTCGTCATTCTTGCATGGTCTTTGCGATGCACTGGTTGTTTCGCTGTCCCTCCCCCATATAGAAAGTAATCTGGAAGAATCCGATTGGACGATCGTGCAATCCACAAACCTCTCGAAATGATTCTTTCACCAAAGACATTTCGTAAAATACGTCATTGGCTTCTAAGATGTCTGCGCTGTCGCATCATCTTGGTGGAACCACATCAACTTGATGTCGCATCATCTTGATTTTTTTCCACTTGTTAACTGACTAATTAGGTTTGTTAAAACAGCACAATAACCATCATTATTAACTTTATTTTCAAAGAAGATTGGATGCACAATGCGTTTTCTACTCATCCTGATCCAGACTCCAATTTTCACTTCGTGGAAAGATTGTTCGTACATGAGGGTTGCTGTCGATCGGTCAAGTATTTTGTGAATTAATATATCCTCCCAGATGAAACCACGCTTCATCTCTAGAAAAACGTAGTGTCGAGGATACATATGGAATTTTGGTCAATAAAACATTTAAAACGTTACAGTAATTTAGCTTTTGGCATGATCTGTAGGTTTCAGTACATGACATCACATCAATTTGTTGGGGCAAAATTTCAGTTCTTTTCTTGCAACTTTATGTGCGGTAACAAGCCCGATGTCTTGCTAAGGTGGGGAACAAGAGTATTTAGAAACTATTCAGAAAACTTGTGCTTCACCAAATCACTATACTTTTCACCTTCATGAAAGTCTTGATTAAAGAAAAAATGCATTCCTCTATCGAAAGAACCATTACGTTTTTCGCAACTATTGATTCCGATAAACTAAACAAACGAAACGAAACGAAGCTCAATCACAACTCAACAACTGACATCTTGGTTTATTACTGAGCAACGCTCAACAAACCCACAGAGCAACCAACCTATCGTCAAAAGAAAAAAATGCATCACATAATTCTTAAACATACTGCATAGCGACAATCCGAACTTTTGTCAAAATTTAAATAAATTTAATTTATTGTTTCATTTAAGTACGACTTAGGTTTTAAATAATTTGTATTTTAAACATGAAATTTAATTCATAATTAATTGGAATTGTTCTGAGGATTCCATTGAAAAATTCCAAGTGCCGGGTGGTCTAAAACGAAAGCATTACTATTATCTTAAGAGTAATATAATCAAAGCCTGAAGCCGTTTTTAATGAATGTCTTCCCTTTACTCCTAGCACCTATGATGTAGAAAAAAGTTAAATTGGTAGAATAGCGGGATCGGGCTGTTTAGAAATTCATGAATTTCTTCTTCATCAGAACCCTGTACGTCCAGCGGTGAAAAGACATTGCTCAGATAAAAAGCAAATTTCGGAGTCGCTCCTAGCCAATGTCTTTTTTAATCTTTCAAGGCAGACGTTTTAGGTGGATCCCACCAGTGATGCTTGGTGAATTTCCATAAAGAGTCCCTGCTACTATTCATCGGAGAAAATATTCTTTAGGTACTCCATGAATGTCTCATTTCTAATGAACTTCAGCAGACTTCCTAATCTGCGTGCCGCTGTATTGAAAGACGTCCAATCTTCAGGCCACCTGCAGCATTTCAACCTCTCCTAAGCTGCCTCTTAGTACTAATCAAGTCCATCACCTCGTTTAGGTAATCCATACCTTTTTTCCTACCTTCATACCTCTCTTCCGGTGTCGATCGCCAGGCCCCGTCTTGCATTACTGAGGTCTCTGATGCATATTCAATATCCTCCTCGAGTAAGTTCGATTTGAGCCCCAATTGGTTTTGTTGTTGTGAAAGACCGAAGACTTCTTTATCACGGTCGTATTACAGGTGAGTGGTCCGATGTACAGTCATAGTTGTCACTAACCGAAGTGTAGAATGATAACACATCCGAGGTCACGTAAAAATAAAGTAAGTCGAGAGCACCTCAGATCTTTCTTGAGTCTGATGGCCAGTTCTTGGGTTGCAACCTGGAGATTATTTTGAGATGCTCTTCGACAACGCAGTTCTTTTTTCTCCCACAAGTAGTTGTAAGACTCAAACCTCAATCAACATGCGTCGTCCCTCCAGTTTAACTCCCACTACCAAACGGGAGCCCAAAGTCTCTTTGAATAATTCGTTTATGTTAAAATGCCTAGAAGGAGGGCAGTATATTGCTGAAAATCTTAGAGGCCCCAAGCACTCCAGAAGTTTAGATTAGATTTATTAAATTTCTTCTGTACTAAAGTCCGGGAGGGGTATATCTTAGTGAACTTTTAACTAAGACCGCAGTTCCTTCATATGCCCTACCACTTGAATGGTTCGTCGTGCACACAGTATAACCTCTAAGCCGTTTTTGTTCTCGGCATCTCAGCAGCCACAATCCATCACTGTAGCATAGGTTCACAGGAGGTTATTACAAACTGCCCTCCGTCCTAAAACGAGAAATTATTTTTCCAGAGTTAAAACATGCCGACGTTTTGTTTTTAGATTCTGACAGAGCAGTAGTAGTTCTTGAGAAGTGGTCGATTTGTCTCTTACTTTCCTCCAGTATTTCTCTGTATACTCTGAAACCCTTGTAATTGGCAGGGTCATCTGACTGACAGAGTACGCAGCTGGTCGGAGTACTTCTGTGCATCCACTGACAGTCCGCTGACTGTGCCTTTCCGCACACTTGACACAGCAGTATTTTTGATACAGTTATTTTTGGTATGGCCATACTTTTGACAGCGAATACACTGTATTAGACCTGGGGATTTTCTTGGATATATTTCAGCTTAAATATCTCCTTGCTGTTGTACTGAGGTTCAACAATAATGAAAACATTGATGTCGGTAATTTTGTCACCTTATTTCGGCCGTTAGTACCACACCTGACTCCATAGCGGTGTTCTTAAATTTATTTTCTAATGGTATCCACTAGAACTGAGTAATGCAGTTTCCTGAGCACTACTCGAAAAACCGGGGAGCTTCGTTTGGACGTATGTCCGATGAGATTATGTTCGCGTACCGAGCGAACTTTCTTGTATGTCTTAATTTTCTTAGAGGGCACACGTATTTGTTTAAAACCTATTAAACATACGTAGTAATCAATCTTGCTTACAACTGTTTCAAGAAGCTCATATAACCGCATGAAATCCGTGATACCAAAGAGTACAATCAGTGAAATTTTAACGGTATAATTCTAGGTTACTTCAGCGTTCATATCCTTCTCTATTAAAAATGACTGAAACAATTTGAAAACGTCAGTTCATCCGGGGTACTTTTCCTGGTTTTGGTGTCCGTTCTTTCCGAAGCACTGGAATTGCTGACCACGGAAGGCGATCTGGCTGCGAATCTTTTCATATAAATATCAGAATCGCTTTCTGAGGCATCAACAAAACTGAGACAATATGTTTCTAATTAACTTTCAGCGTGATAATCTCCTTGGTTCCCTGTCTGAACATACCATCGGTCCGCGTTTTCTAGTTCTTATGAAAAGCCCAAAAGATGCTGTCCTGTCGTCGCTCGGAAAAGCTAGCAGGTTATCCATGTTTACAGTTTACTAGCCTATAATTTAGTCTGGCTAATCCACTAATTAAAAAATAAAAATACAAATAAAATTAAAATCTTAAAAATAATATAATTTCCTTACAAAATCCAGTAAGCAAAACTAGATGCACTAGTTTCTATTTCACAGAAAAATAAAATAATTGAACGGAATATAAAAAATGTCCTTTTACTATAAAATAAAAGCTGGCACGAAAATTTGAACATAAAAGTTTGATATTATTTTTTATGATAAAATAGGTAAATTTATTAAATCACAGATTTCGATTAATTTATTTGTTTTTACTAATGATTTTAATTAGCAAAAATTAGGAACCTTTGAGCAAATGTAAATAATTTTACTATTTTATTTATTCTTCGTATATTGAGTAGGGTTTTAGGTGAAAATTTATAGATATACATTATCTGAGAAACAACAAGTTTAACCATTTGATTCCAACGCCCGATTTCCGAATTTTTTTTAACTTGTCATGAAATCCTAAATAGAGTCACGCATAATATCAACATCAGGCAATGAGATCCCATTTGGAATATCATGTACGGTTAGTTTATAGGAACGGAAATTCATCATCTCATTTAGTTTTTTTTCAGTATCCGCGTGTTCGCCACATTCTAACAAATAAATTATACTTTGCGTTAAATTTCAGTCGAGTTTATAATTTTATGGACATTTTATATTTTTAGGAACTGAACATCAGGTTTTAATGTTTAAATTGAGTTTTTATTATCTATGAAGAAAAATTTTGAGAGTTATAGGCTAAAAAGTGTCATTGTATTGCATATTAAATAATTTTTCTCGAAATTTGGAAGGGTATATGCCGAGTGACATTCCAAGAGTGCAATCTAAGTGATCAGTGTCTTCTTTGTCAAAACTTTTTATGGAACATAAATTAAAAAAGGCAATTTTCTTTTAGTTTTGTTTGGTAATTATTATTTATTATTACATACCCTATCTCAGTACGTTTTATATTTTCATATAACTTTTTTTTTATTATATTCATATGCAGTAGTCTTTTTAAATTAAAAAAGAGTTTATTTTGATAACATCTATTCAATAGACTTATTCAATAACTTAAATTATTTGACAATAGAACTATGTCTTTATGGAAGTACTTTTTATTTGTAAAACTTGAGCAGTTACATGTTTTATTTAGCGAAAATCAAAGCAAACATTCCTGATAATACTGTAGGAACAATAATTAGTCACTCAGATTTATTTATTGAATCTTTATTGTAGATTCTATTGATATTATGGTAATATAGGTTTGCTTTATCTGTATGGCTAACAGTTTCTTATTTCTGTTATTGTCATTTGCTTTCTATGTGGATATTCCTGATGTTTCTTTCAGTCTTTGTTCATCTTATTAAATCATGAATTTTATTCGTCTTGTGATTGCCGTTAATATTTTCAAAACTTCGATAGCGTTTATTGCAGCCCGCATTTTTGTTAATCTTTCTATTTACAGATAATTTAAATAAATAGTGTCCTCATGTTAGTGTTATATTTTTTGTTTTTTAATTGTTTATTTTGGATTTCCTGTTTTTCAAGACTATATGTGCGATTTTATTTTGGAAATATTTTTATTCGATTTTTATTACCTTATAGAAAACTAAATTGGTAGAGTGAAAAATTTATGTGAGTTGGGACTTCGAAATTTAGTTGTTAGTTTATGTAATTTTGGTTAACATTAAGTAATGTCTGCTTATATTAATTGGGAGTTTTGGAATAGAGCTAGTTAATGATTTGTACAAAATTTATATTTTTGGTGGTGGATTTTGTTCGTATTAGAAGTTGTGTAAGATACAACATTTACTAAAAGCACAGCCGATTAATATTTAATTTTGTGTATCTTTGTATAAATTTTCTATCCTCCAATGGCCGTTGTGACCTCGTAGTATTATTCTCAACTAGCAGACCGTACGTCATGCATACGAAACTATTAATTGTGAAAAAAAATATATGTGTAAGAAAGTTATCTGAAATCTTAATGGTTAACTTATAAGTTTCTTTTTTGCAGCAGTGTTTAATTTACATTCGGTTTCAACATACTGGAAACAGAAACCATAAGTAGATTTGAACACAAACAAAATGACATGCAGGGCGAGGTTTCCATTGAAATGCCTTAAAGTAACTGTATATTATATATGCATATGTACATATATCTTATTCAGTATGATGAACGTAAATAAATACATATAAAGATTAGTCCAAGGAACATGATAAAGTTCAGAAAATGAAAAACAATGAAAATACGAAAAAATAATCTTATCAATCACATAAAGAGTAAGTAATAAAAGAAACAGTAAATAAGTCTAAAAAACAAGAAAACCAATGAAGAAGCAAAATGAAAGATTTTGACGATGCACAACACCCAGCGTTGCTGATTCACTTCAATCTCGGAGAATTTACAGATCTAATAAGGACATTCGCTTTAGGCGCCTAACGTCCTCGCTGTTATCCAGGAGAATAATCTCTAGCCATTTCACATATTTGCTCAGTGTCATTTTGAATCTCGTACCGAGTCGCCGAAACTCCTCTCGAACGGTTGGTAATCCAAGATAATCGTGTATTTCTGTGTTTTACGAAAACAACGGCTCTTCTCTTATATTTCTCAATAGTTTGTTCTAGAATACCTATTCAATTTCGATATTACTCTGATTTGTCCCCAATAATTGGATTTCGTACATCAAAATTGGTTTCAAGACCGCTAGTACAGAAGTTGCTAGTTAGATATTCATTGTTGTAACCCCCTACCTAATAAACCAGTACTTTTCCCAGAACTTAATGTTAAACTGCCTTGTTTTCTCTGACATGAATCCTCTACGTCGTGCGGCAATCCAGATGCAGTCCTAGGTATTGCACGCTGCTATCTTGGGGGATGAATACGTCATTCATTTAAACTGGCGGGCCGTCACCCCTCCTCATCCCAAACATAACATGCGTAGACTTAGATGGATTATCTTCCATTTAGCTAGCTATTATAAGAAAATAAGGCAAATAACGGTAATTCGAAATAGCTTTCATTGTATTTTTTTAATTTTTATTTCAGGTGGGAATTCCTTCTCAAAACGTGCGTAAACACTTTTAATGATATTTTCGTTAGATATATTTTAATAAAGGATTTAAAGGGTACAAAAACAATAAATAAATTTCTGGAGCTTTTATAAGAAACGTCTTTGAAAATCCCTTCGCGTTCATAATAGGGATAACGATTAATATTTCTTGTACATTATGATAATTATACAATATTATTGTGCTTAAATAATATAATATACAAAATAATGTGAATTTTGATGTCTCCTGTTACTTTCACATACATACTTATTCTTTTCTTATAAGCTTTTACATTTCTACTAGGTCATTTTTACTTAAGAGTTTTCCATAATACAAGCTTTTCCATCTTTAACTACGGTTGCTGTTATTTTTTATGCAACATGAAAATGATGTACATTATAAAAATATTAAAGGATTATACTGGATTTCATTATATCATGCAATTATTTATAGACTTATAAACACTAAGATTTAGCCATAATTATTAAATAAATAAGTTCGTGTAAAAGAAGATTTAGGAATAAAATAAAACAACCAAAGAAAAATAAACAGCAGGAATTTAAAATAAACACCGTCAATTATAAATATATTCAAAGTACTTAAATGTAAAATAAATAATACCAAGTTTAGAAAACTGAAACTATATAATAAATGATAGTTAATCTCTAATGTGTACTTGTCGCTATTTCACCCTCAAAATAATTTCCTATAGTTCAAACAGATTTTGACTGTTTGTTTTCTTTTTTTCTGTTTGAAAAATAAGTTAAGTATGTAAAACTAAATTAATATTAATATATAACTCTTATTTATTTATTTTTTTATTGAGAGATGTATATTTATAATTTGAGGAAGCCCAGTACGATTTTTTTTTAAAGTAAAACTTAATTTGTATGCAGTATTCCTGTACAAATTTTTTGTTGTTAATTATATTATTTTTAGGTAAATCTTATTATGCATAAATAAACAATATTTTAAGTTAAAAAAAATATATATATAAATTGTATTACAAAATTATGGAGAGGTATTTTTAAAAAAATATACTAAATAGAAGTATATTTGGACGTCCCAACCACATAGGGGAAGATACCCGCCTTGACACGCTTCCGGTCGCCACCACCCCCCCTCGTTTAATAGCCCTGATGGGCTTTAACGGGAGTCGTCTTTTGCCTTCTAACTTTTTACAACTCATAGTAATGAGCCAGGCCTTGTTGGGATGCCACCGATATAAATGCCTCTGTAGACATTTACATCGCTGATTTTTAAACTCAGCTTTTGCCTTCGCTGTAGGTCTAGTCCGGACATCTTGAATGTCCTACATCGTTGCCCTCTGAACTAGTTAATCGAGCTCGCTGAAGCACGAACCATAGTTCTACTTTTACTAAGCCAATTTCTAGTAAATGTCTCGAAATTCGAGGCAAATAAAACATATCACCAAAAATGTTTTTCGCAACAACGAAATTTAGTCCTAGTTCCCTTAGTGAACTCTACTTCAGTTCATACCTCTGACTTAGGTTAGTACATTTGGACAAAGAAAACATAGTAATATAAAGCTACAAAGTAATATAAACCTATAAATATATAAAACATCATGTCGTGAGTGATTCATAATCAACGCCTAGCCAAAACTGAGGAAGGTAAATTGATGGAAAGTTTCTATCAAGTTCTTTTTACGGTGTAAGTCATTCATTCTCAAAGTGGTCCAGGTGGACCGTCAGGAGCCCACGGGAGACTCGACGGGGGTCTACGTTGGCGTGACAAAAAAATGGTGGTTCACAATTCGTAAGCGGGGGGTTCACGAAAATTCATCTGGTATCGATAGTGAAGAACTAAAATGTTGGCTTGACTTTGCGTATCAATCTAGTACATCCCTCCCATTAAAATTGTAACTATTTTGTGATTGTCATTGTAGAAGTTACATTACGTTATTAATGTTTAATTTTAATTACATTACGACAATTTTATTATATTACATTGCAATATGATAACAATAATAATGAATAGTGTAATGATTACATATTTAAATAAATGCAACACAAAAAATATACTGTTTTTCTTTTGCCTTTTACCACTCTGAATGGGAAGTTTTCTAAATAAAATAAGTGAGAATCGATTGCTTTCTTTTGCTGTGAGTAGATGTCAAAAATGTCAAGTTGGATGGAAGCATTTTTTTTGATCGGCCAACTTTACTTTTTTGACATCCACTCATAGCACAATCAATCAAAAATTAACCAATCGAATTGTAAAATGTGTTATTCCGATTCTTTTTCTGGTGGTTAATGGTATTATTTTTGTTAACTAAAATCCAATATCTAAAGTAAAAACACTCAACAAAGAATCATTGTTTTAGTATTTCCTTTATAGTATCAATTAAGTTTCAGATGTAGTTATCTCAGAATATTTTCTTATCACCTCATCTATAATTTAAAAAAAATTGCTGTATACCTTTCAATATAGCAAAGTAAATTGCGTGATTCTAAGTTAAAAAAAAGTTCCAATGATTTAATACTATCAATATTTTCACTAAAATTTGCTTGATACTCTCCCTAGTCACTATTTTGTACTTTTGATCTACGAGGGTAAGTCAATTATTATCCGCAATGTAGTTATAAATGTTATTGCAATACAAACAGGAAACTTACATGTACATGATTTTTTAACGTAGTCCCCTTGCATTTCAATGCACTTGGTCCATCGTTGTACAAGCTTCCTGTTGCCCTCATAAAAGAAAGTTTGTCGGTTTAGCTGCGAACCCGGAATGCAGTTCTTCTTTACTGTTTCTTCCGAGATAAATCGACGGCCCCTTAATGCCTGTTTGAGTGGAAGAAACTAATGGTAGTCAGAAGAGGCAAGATCAGGACTATACGGAAGATGAGCCAGTACTTCAAAGTTGAGTTTCTGGAGCGTTTCAGCAGTGTGGGCAGCAGGATGTGGACGGGCATTGTCGTGCAACAACACACATTTCGACAGCAGTCCTCGGCGTTTGCTTCGAATTGCAAGCTTCAGCTTGGCAGTAAGCATCTCACTGTAACGTTCACTATTTATTGTCGTGCTCCTTTCTTCATAATGTTCCAGTACTGGGCCTTGTGAGTCCCAAAAAGCCGTAAGCATCAGTTTTGCTGCCGACGGTTGGGTTTTGAATTTTTTTGTAGGGCGAATTTGGTTGTTTCCATTCCATACTCTGCAGACGATGTGCCACTTCATCGATAGTTACTCGTCTGTCTAAGAAAACCGTGTCACGTGCACGCTCGATGTTTTCTTTATTTGTGGCGGTAAACGGTCGTCCGGCTCCTTCGTCGTGCGTAACACTTGTGCGGCCGTTTTTGAAATTTTCAATCCATTCGTAGACACTCCGTTTCGGCAACACACTGTTTCCGTACTGTACCGAAAGTCGTCGATGAATTTCGGCCCCTGATACACCTTCCGACCACAAAAGACGGATCGCTGTACGTTGTTGTTTGGTGCAAACAGAAAGCGGAGCAGCCATGGTTAACGGCAGGACAGCGATAATGAAACTTATCTAGTAACATCAAACCTGCACAGATATAACAATTAAACCACGCATGCTTCAGCTACGCAACACGACAGTATTACCAACATAAACAAAAATATAACTAAATTGCGGATAATAATTGACTTACCCTCGTAATAAAATAAATATCCTTGCCGGGCTATCCAGAAATATAACAAGTCACAATTAAATTTTTAGGAACGCACAGACAAACTCCTATCGTTTCCGAATCAGGAAAACTGAACTAGATATCTAGAAACCTTCGGAATAACACACAAATTAATAAACAAATGAAATTAGACGCTACAGCCGAAAATACCTACTCATGGACATAACTATCTTCCAACCATGAGACATTATTATTCGTCTCCGAGTATAAAAAACTTATAAAAGTATATTTAAAAATTGGAAAATTTGGAACTAACTGAAAAGCATATTTTTCATATCGGTAATAAGTTTTAAAGCTTTTTTAAAATATTTTTGCCATTTTGATTTCAAGAAACTATTTTATACGTCCATAAATTGATAAAAAGTTTACATAGACAAATCATGAAATTTGATCTAAGGACGGAATGTGTAAATGTCTATCGGAAATTAAGTCTTTCCTTTGAATTTTACTTTTGTTTTCACTTAATCAAATCTGTTAGATGGAAACTTGAAACTGTTTTAAAAGTTAATAATTATCTACGCTAAATAATTATTTAAATTATCTCTTCTAAAGATAATTTTTAAAAAAACGTTAAAATATTTCGCATCAGTACACAATTTTTATTTTCTGTTTTCGTGTGGAATAGACACCCGAGTAAAAATCTCATTGACATAAGTGGAACTAGGGAAACTATAACATATTTCATCATTTTATTTATGGCTAAAAGGAAAATGTTGATTTGTAGTTGAGAGGAAATGTGGATTTATGTACTGTTGTTTACTTTGTGATGACAATTTTAGGTTTATCAAAATTGCATAATAAAATGTAAGAAACCTATGAAATCCACACTTAAAACTTCATCGTTCCGACGTGATTTTATGATTACTACAAGAAATGAACTCATATAAATATAACGGTCAAGAAAAACTGAATTTCAGGTTTGCATTTAACTGGTTCGAAGATATTCAGAAATTATGAAATTATTTGGAAATATTTTATTCCTATTTATTCCTCATATAAATAGTTATTAATGGACAAATGTAACTGAACATTGTTGAAAAAATTATTTTTAGCAAAGGTTATCAAATTATGTGTGGAACAAGATACGCTGTTTTCTAAAAAAAAAGATTACACCCGTTTTCAGTGGGTTTGATAGGAGTGGAAAAAATTTTTTTTTTACGGGTAACATTCCTCTCAGATTGTTAAATTTCCACCTCTATTAATCTTGGCACAATTTTAATTAAAACTATTTTGATATAAATTTTTATGTTAACTTTTGTTTCAAGTAATTTTTTTTACTTTAAAATCCCCTGTGATATAACCTTTTTTTTTTTCCTGTTTAGCCTCCGGTAACTACCGTTTAGATAATTCTTCAGAGGATGAATGAGGATGATATGTATGAGTGTAAATGAAGTGTAAGTCTTGTATATTCTCAGTTTGACCATTCCTGAGATGTGTGGTTAATTGAAACCCAACCACCAAAGAACACCGGTATCCACGATCTAGTATTCAAATCCGTGTAAAAATAACTGGCTTTACTAGGAATTAAACGCTGTAACTCTCGACTTCCAAATCAGCTGATTTGGGAAGACGCGTTAACCACTAGACCAACCCGGTGGGTACTGTGATATAACCTTATAAAATTTCAACTACACTTATTCTATTTTCTTACAGTGATAGAGAGAGAGTGAGTGAGAGGGACAGAGATAATAATAATTAGTGATTAATAACTCGATGTGATGTTTCACATTTGTATTCTATTTACTAAGATTAATAGCCAGAAAAAATAAACTACGCAACACTGTTTCCCTCTATTACAGAGTATACTACAACTGCCAGTACGGTCTGAATTATCTTCTTATTCATCGACATATGAAAATAATTTTATATGTTAATATAGTGTAGAAAATAAATATTTCATTTCTTATTAAGTTACATTAAACTAACTCAATGACCTTCATTTCACCAATATAATTTTTTATTTTTCTATTATTATTATTAATTTTTTAAATTTATTACAGGAGTGTTAATTTCCAGAAATTAAGACAAAAATTAAATTACGTTCCAGTAATGCATGTAAATTATCTTAAGGAAATTCCTTTCCTTGTTATTGTAAAAATAAAATGTAAATGGTATCAGAAAAAATTCTTCCCAAATGTTTTATAATTAGATTTATTTTTTGCGGACAGGAAAAACAATTTAACTTAAGAACTGTAGAATTAAGCAGTATTTAGAAAAAATAATTATTTAGCAGAATCAAAATAGATGATCATCCAACATTATTATTGGATGTTTAAAAAGAAGTAGAATTTCTATTACAGGAAGAAACGAATATTGTGAAAATTCTAGCCTAAATTTAATTTTCTTTTAAAGATTGTATTGGAAAGCCACCACCGATTTTAAGATGAATCCCACCACCATTCAATTTGATAAGATCATAGAAACTACAATAGGAAATTCTCGGCATCCGCAACTCAAACCCCTTACAATATATAAATCGTTTTCTTGTGAAATCTGAACGGAAATCAGCTTAACTCCGGTCTCCAATGTCTTACGCTTCACACAGTCCTTCCAATATATCAAGACAGATTCAACTACTTTAAGAAAAAAGCCGTAATTGAAATTCCGCCTTCAGTTTCATATCACTGGTATTAAATTAGATAATTTGTATTTAATATTTTATTTCAATATACAAATTTTTTTAAATTAAATTATTAGATAGATCATAGGAATTTATTTTAAGTAGTTATTTATTGTTCGTTTTTATTTATTTTTAAAACCTAATATTTGTGTATGCTAAACGGTTATAAAAATTATTTAAAATACAAGATTAGGCTCAAAAAACTGTTTACAATTCTTTTTTCTTATAAACGAAATCTAGATGGCCATTTTGTCATTAATCAGTCGTTATCAATTGATATTCTGATCTTTATTAATAGCTAGTAAAAGTATTCAGTTTTGTCTGGCAATATTGTGACAAACCGGTTTTATAGTTCCGTTTTTTAACGTATGTGATTTAGGATGTTTTATCATCTTTAGAATAAAATTGAATCTGATGTTAGATTAACAGATTTGGACAATATTAACGGTGACTAATAGGTTATTATTGGTTCTTAATATTAAGTTCTTACTGGGAAAAGCTCCACCCAATCCAAACCTTTCATTTTGCATCTATCTTATACCTGCAATATTTTCTTCTCTTTCTGGTACATCTTTATACTTATAATATTAAATAATCTAGGCTGGTTATTAGTAGATCTTAAACTAACTTCATATATACCGAGATTTTTGTTAACAAATCAGATAGAATAAGAATGGATACATTAAGTCCGTGAATGAGTTTCCAATTTATATTCTTTATAATAGAAATAGAAGAAAACTCGATTATTTCCAAAGAACTATATTATGTTCATTGTACCTTTTTATTTACACGCTCAGCAAAAACGCAGAATAAAAAGAAAGAAAAAGAATTCTATAACTAACCAACAAATATCAATTAATGTATTGCATTTAAACTATGTACCTGAAAATAATAACCGCTGCTTGGACACTTGACCTATGAAAACACCCCGAACTACGATTGTTTCATTTCCATTTCCGGACTACGTTAATTGAATATTTTCTCTAACCACAAGAGTTCTATCAGCATATTTAAACGCAATCTTCTCCGCAAACTACCAGTAGTGTATAAACCAAAATACAATCCTCATCGTGGTATGTAATAAGCTATACAAAGCAATCAATAATGTAAATCCATGTAAGTTCTGTAATATTTAATTGTGATTTAATGTTTTGTCTCTTCATAAATAATGTAACAATTTCATAATAATTTTCTAATTAATAAAAAAATGTAGGATTTTTGTTTCCAATCGCCCTAGGCTATTTTTCCATCATATCAATTTTCTTTTGCTACAAACTCGGTTTATTTATTATTCAGAAATTCTATGATTTCATTAATAACTTTAGTTTAGTCATGAATACTTAAATAAAACTGTATTCCATCGCCATTATTTACGTTGAACAGTAAAAAATAATAAACTGGAAAATTTAAAGTGATGTTTAAAATGATGAAAATTAGTAATAACATTTTTAAATTAAAATCATTAAAAATATAACAAAATTAATGGTTATTTTATGTTTTATCATTAGTTAAATGTCATATTAATTAACAAAATACAAAGTTTTGTTTACCTGACTTCGCATTTCCATAAATATTTTAGTACATTTTTATATTACATTGATTAATATAATATTTGATTAAAGACAAATACTTTATTAATATTTAATGCCAGTCAAATTCTTGAAAGAGATGAAAATTAATATTCTGGTTTCAGTATATATTTTCCATTGATAGTTTTTCATTTAGATAGAGCTCTTTGGGAAGATTCATTTAAACAGGAACGTTCCTGAATCTGATGATAATTACAAAATTTGTTTTACAGCAAAACGTTTTGCAGTATTTTCCTTAAAACAACTGTGATGGTTTACATTTTTACGAAGTAAACGTGTTAAGGTACAAGGAAAAAATTATATTCGCGGTATAGCTAAATGTATAGTAAATACATAAAGAATTTTATTAATATATGCAAAATTATTTAGTTTATTTTTCTGATTTTACTCCAGATTTCTTTGTTTTTTAAGCATATTTTTTTGAATAAACAAAAAGTTTCACTTGTTAGGTAGATTTCATAAGAAAGCTAGCTATTGTAATGGGTACCAAGATTCGATTTCCGGAAAATTTTGACATATCTTCGCGTTTCACATCTCTCAGACCCCAAAACCACCGTCAGTTCAATAGTTTATATATACATTTATTTGTATATATATATATTTACTTTCTTATGGGCACGATAACTGCCTTAATTTTTCGGCAATCACTTTAAAATTGTTCCCTACAAAAAGCTCGACCCAAAATCACGATCGAGTTGGTTAACGACCAAAATCGGACCATGAAAATCGGAAATGGGGTGGCTTTTTCGAAAAAAAATCGCTATAACCTTTTTATTGAGTAAAATATCGAATTTGTTAAAAGTTCCTACGATTATCTGGATAAGGGTTCAAAAGTTATTTAAGTAAACTTTTTTGATATCACCAACCATTGGCTCAGGAGGTGGGAAAAAAATAAATGAGGTTTTGAATACAAAAAAATTCATATCTCCCTTAATAGTCACAGTATCGCATCGTTTTAAAGTAGTCCTTAGTACTCTAAACATTACTTAAAACGTTTGTTTAAAGCAACAAGCCTATCCTTACGGCAAAGATAACAAAAAAAACAAAAAAAAAAACAGAAAAAACAAAATATCACTATAACTATTTTATATTAAGTAAAATAAGAATTGAATTAAAGTTGTATCGAATCTGTTTAAACTGATCCTTGTCCTCTAAAGATTACCTAAAACTTTTGTCTGAAGCAATTTTTGATATAAACACCTCTTACGGCAAGGATGACCAAAATATTGCTGGAATTGTAAGGTGGGGGCTTGTCTCATGTTAAACATGTGAAATTTTTTTCACATAAAACCATTGTCGTATTGATTAAATTTGAAGTTTTTTTTAACTTTAAGGTGGAAATTTTTTTTATCTCCTCCTTAGCACCGGTGAAATCTTTTTTTTCACCTTTTTTTAATTATGTTGATTTATTGAAAATTATTAACGTCTGATTGTAAAAAAGTATTACAATAAATAATAATTTAATAATAATAATAATAAAAAATAATAATATATATATATATATGAAAAAAAAAAGAATTTATTAGTGAAATAAAATTTTATGTACTTTTCATTTAAAAAAAAAAAGGAAATGAAGTCGGATTCGAACCGTGTATTCCCCTTTTAAGAGCCAAATATTTAATTAATTAAAACTTAATTTGGCTATAACTCTCTGGAACCAATGAAAATAAATAACACTTATGACATCGTTGAAAAGCTCTTGATGATGGCTTACTACTGCTATTACTAGGAAAAATTTCAGAATCCAAATGTTCTGGATTTTGGGCTTTTTTGGATACTTCTGGTCAATTGCAATCAAAAGGGGAGGTGCACGACAGTTGTAATACAAAAATTTCAACATTCTACGCCTAATCGTTTTTGAGTTTTGCGAGATACGTACTCACATACGTACGTACACACGTTACGAAAATAGTCAAAATGGATTCAGGGATGGTCAAATAGAAGTTTCCGTTAAAATCTGTAAACAGAAATTTTTCGCGATCGCAATACTTCCTTTACTTCGTACAAGGATGCAAAAATGAGATTTATAAATAAAAGTTAATTATTTTAATTGCTCCCAAATTATTTTTATTGGTAGTTGGTTCCTGGTTACTGAATTCACTGCTGTAACAATTCGATTTCGCAGATCTTGAAGGGTAGTAGGCTAAATTGGTAAACCCACCGGGTTGGTTTAGTGGTTAACTCTCATCGCACATCAGCTGATTTCGAAGTCGAGAGTTCTAAGTTTCAAATTGTAACAAAGGCAAGAATAACTGTTTTACGAATTTGAATACTAGGTAGTGGATGCCAGTGTTCTTTGGTGGTTGGGATTCAATTAACCACACATGGTTAATTCAGGAACGGCCGACCTGGGACTGTACAAGACTACACTTCATTTACATTCTACAAATCATCCTCATTCATCCTCTGAAGTAATACCTTACGGTATTTCCGTAGGCTAAACAGAAAAAAAAGATAACCCTGAAGTAAAAGGTTACATATATATATATATTTGTTGTTTATGTTCTAATAACGAAATATTACTGAATAGAATTTTAAACGAGTGTTCCGGTCTAAAGTAATAAAAAGTATCATTACATTTGCTATTTAAAAATTAAAGAGATAAAACATTTAATTTAACAGAATGTAACAGTAAAAAAGGCGTATCTTATAAAAAAAAAAAAATTTATAAAAAAAATAATACACGTGAAATGACACGCTTATTATATATTATAATAAGCTGTTATTTGTGACAATAGTTGAATGCCGTAGGTCCATATCGGTTTCAAAAACACCTTATACAAATCTTTGTTTAAAAGTAACTAGGACCGCTGCCCAGTAACCAGTACATCTACTTAATCCTAACGTTGTGACTTTTTTTCTTTGTTCGTGGCCTCTGCATATCATAAAACGATCCATAATACAGTATGAGGATCCTAAATACAGTACACTGTTGGTATATGGAAATCGATATTATCCAACTGGACTCGTGGGCAGTTGGATCCTCTCTTCATTCAAAACATCACGTGATTGGACTTCGCAGATTATTCTTTATCTTGCATTTCCGTAGCCACGCTTTTAAGATCCAACTCTGATGGTAGTTTACCCGAGGTAAGAGCCGGTTCATAGTCAACCGACTGAATTGCCGTGCATCTGTAAATGTTCGTGTGCAACTGTAACATATTCCTATTTTTAACTTGCAGAAGCGATCATCCAGACGCGATTTCAGCTTGTAAAGAAGACCAGGCAACCAAACTATATCAAAAGCATGCTGCACATCTATAAATTCCGCTGAACAATATTTCTTCCTTTCTAGACACCTGATGATAACAATAATAGTGTTTTGGGCCTGCTAGATAATTGAATGACAACTTCTGAAGCCAAACTTATAGTAAGGTAGAACACCTTCGCATACAAAAATACGCCATAGTGTTCGAAGTAAAACCTCTCAAAGATCTTAGAAAGAGAAGGCAATAAGCTTATGTCTGCAGGAGGATGTATCATGGTGTTTAGGTTTACTTGGTTTGAAGGCCATTGTTATTTTATTATACTTTCCATTCTGTAGGGAAATACGTTGTTCGAAGGACTGCATTAGAAAAGTGAGTTATACACACATGACTTAAGATGGCAACATAAATAACATCTTGTGAGTAATTGAATGGATTCCGGGAACCTCTTTTTATTTCTCTATTCTGAATTCTTGTGATCTCTCTACAGATGAGAAGGGCCACAAGGGAGACACAAAGAAAGTGAGATATTCATGAAATCAGTAACTTCTTTTTTTATTAAATTTTCTTTTAAATTAATGTTTTTCGTTAGGGATCACTCTTTATAAATCAATTTCTTGAAGTCGTGTTTCCAAAATATTTTATAAAAATTTGGTTACCAAAAACGTTTCTAATTGTGTTACTAAATTTTTTGGTACTGTATTATAATAAAAATGAAATTATTTTCTTATAAAAATAAAAGCGAAATCCTTAATGTTTGAATTTCAAAAATTTTCTGGTGAAACCGGAAAGATTTTGTAATGTAAAATTTGTTTAATTCTTTACTAGATTTTTTTGTAGTGATTATAAAATATCACGTAGTAGATTTACTTAAATTTTTTAAGCAGCTTATAAAATTATATAACTATGAGGACGAATTGTAAGTGTAATTAATATTTGGAGTATAGAATTTGGAAATGAACCAACTTGAAAATATAGAAGAAAAATAAAATATTTAGTTCTTAATATTATATAATATATTATAACTAAATATTTTTGATGCAAGATGGTGAGGTAACTGTTGATTTACTAATTTAAATACAATTTAATACAGTTATGTATATATAATTATATATATAATAATTATGTAAATTTGAAAAGCAAGCTTGAATAAACAAAAACAAACGGGTAGTATGCTTATTTGAGAATTTATTACATCATAATATAAAATTTTTCTCTTATCTGCCTACTTCACTTTATCCCATGTCAAATAGCCTTCAACAAACAGAAGCGGTTATAGCTCTGACAGTCGGAAGGAATTTTTAATGTATGTTTTATTAAGACTCTCTGCGCTCGTTTTACTATATTGCTACATTTTTACAACCTATACCAAGAAAACTATAGAACCTACAGAGCTAAAACGTTGGATTGTAACATAAAATGACACTCACATGAATGCCGTTTAAAAAATAAAAATAAATTCTGTCTAACTATTGCTTTGCGTATTGCAATTCAAATTTGAACTTATGTTATTCAGTATGATTTTTTTTTTAGAAAATATATGACAAAAATCTAAAAATCCTGAACCTGAATGAAAAGTTCATTCTGCCTAATAATTTAGGTTAGATCATAATCAGGTTAATACTGTTGAATAAAATCATCAAAAACTACAGAAAAAGCTTATTTAAAAAGATCAGTGAAAATTGATTTAAAAATATTAATAATTACTTTCATTAATCAGTGGCTGATATTTATACCATATTATTTAACATTCTACTTGTTTCAATTTTATTATTATAGCATACCAACAAATGAAAATATTGGATTCATTCCAATTCATACGGTCGCATGAACTCGATAGTTTGAAAACACAATTTATAGAGTAAAAAGGTTACTGTCGCAATTTATTTCGTGTTTTTATTAAAAGTAATCTCCCAATAAGATATAAATTCGAAAATAATTTGTGGTCGATTTTAGTAAAATAAATAAGTAACGTCTTTAGGTCATATACATTGTCTTATCTGAGTCATCAATTTAAGAGTCACTATTTAATAAATAATTTCCATTAACATTTATTACTTATTGATTAAAAATTTGGTTATTTGATGGCCACAAAATTTTCAAATATTATTATAATATCCTTAAAAAATCTCAAGAAAAAACATTTTTTCAGTTTTTCGTTATTATAAAAAACTATTTTTTAATTTCATAAATACAAATAATTAAAAAAAAAAAATTATAAATTTTTTACTGTGAGGCTTATATTTTATTTATAAAGTCCTTATATTTAAATCATGTAAGCTTTTTTTTTTTCAATATAAAAACTTTTGTTAGTTATGAAATTTTATTTCATTATTATGGTATTCTTATACATTAAAACATGTCAAGTTAGATTTTATAAACGATAATTTAAGTTCGTATTATAATTATTATTATTAAAGTATAAAGTTTTATCAAAAAAAAAATATTGTTCATATTAACCAAATTAGAAGTATTTCATAGTATCCTTGGTAAGTATTAGAAGTATTATGTGATAACATTAATAAAACTTCTCCAGTTGAGGTCGTCTCAAATTATTTTATTTAATTTGGAAGAAAATTAAAACTGTTTTTTTAATACAGATTGATTCACTTCAAGAATGTTTTCTATAACATTGATTTAAGTACGAATTTGAATAAATAAGGTATCTTTTTCTTTGTCATAAAACACTGAACATTTCTGTAATATCGTAACATTTAAATAAATCAACGGTTGCAAAGATATAAACAATTAAAGTAAGTATTAACAATTAAATTAACAGTAGGTACTGTTCGGTACTGTATGACTATACGAAAGTTTAGCTAGATCAGATTAACTATTTCTGAGAAATAAATTTTTTGTTAAAAGTACCAATAGCAGATAGTGGAAAACTAAGCGTTTCCGGATTTATGTTGATATAAACCTTTTTTCTTTATTTTGATGTGGGAGACCATCCTCTGCAATCTTGAAAAGGTTTTTATAAACACTCTGTATATAGTATCTATAGTAATTCATTAATGAGAAACGGGAAATAATTTGGTAACTGATTCTAGAACTGAAAATAATGAAAAAAAAAAGTCTTAAATAGATTTGTCCGAAAGTGATGTATCGAGTTGGGGCTAGCGAAAGATTTCGCTCGGATTTCAGTTCATCCGGTAAAATTATGTCATATTGAAATTTTTAAGGCGTTACAGAAGAGGTAAAATTGAACTGAACTT
The DNA here is from genome assembly GCF_047948215.1 of Lycorma delicatula. NCBI lineage: Eukaryota > Metazoa > Arthropoda > Insecta > Hemiptera > Fulgoridae > Lycorma > Lycorma delicatula. The sequence continues at coordinate 33,609,631 of NC_134457.1, read as the reverse complement.
TATTTCAAGTAGTTTTCATGATATTAATCTAAAACAGAAATTTAACTGATGAAAAACGCTTTTTTGGTTTTGAAGTACAATAACACTGTTAAATGATAAATATTGCGTAAATATTATCAAAAGTTTTAGAGAATTTAATTCTAAGAAAATTCATCATGTATTAAAATTTACGAATAACAAAAAATTAATGAACTTTTATTAATTAAATTTAAACTTAAGAGAAAAATGTTATGCATTTATGAAAATTAAAAACATTTATTTTTAGTACAATAAATTTAGTAAGAAAAAATTTGATAGGTTAGGCTGTGAAGTGAAACGCTCATTCGTGTAAACTTGGGTGATCTGATTTTAACCGAGGAGGAAGACATTCTGCTGGATAGTGCATAAGTCTGATCTGTTAAGACTCCAAGGACAAACGCTTTTACGGTTAAACTCAGAGGAGAGTTTAAACGAGTTAGCGATGGTGACAGTCTGAGCAGTGAATACGTATGATACGTAAAGCTTTGTTGTATACGCTAATCGGGTAAAATCGGGGAGAGCCGAATTTGTCCGAGCGAGAGAGAAACGGTTATTTGTGTGTGGGCTTGGCTGTTGTTTCGTTTTACTTTGAGTGTATTGGTTATGTTGTTCTGTGTACGGGAAATTATTTGTGTAATTACCTTTCTGTGTATAGGTTTAGCGCATTATGGTTCTAGTACTGACAAGTATTATTGATGACTAATTCAGTCATTTTGTACGTAAGTAAATTTATGTATTTCTTATAAATATGGGTGCGATAATGTATTTTAAAAGCATACTTTACATTAAACACACAGTAATATATTAATATATACTCGTATGTATATATAATATATATATATATATATATATATATATATATATATATATATATATATATATATATATATATATGTTTAATCCATATACAGAGTTTTTAAAAATATTTAGAAGAATTTTAATCAAAAATATTTATCTCATATTTTACTTACCCCAATCCCATTGTTTCATTCTTAGTTTATAATAACTTTGAGGAAAATATTGATTTATAAAATCAACAACAGCATGATTCAACAGAATAATTGATACATAGATTTACAACATTTGCACTTACAGCATTCATTGTAAGTCTAATGATTATATGAATAAAAATAGTTACAATATTTTTTGTATACGATTTTTTTAATGTTACTTGTTTTACAGTTTCTTTCAACAAACTTTTAGCGTAGCTATATTTTGTTTTTTTTATAATGCCAAACGTGTAAAAAAATTGTATTGAACTATAAATTCTTTAACAGCAAGTGTGATGCAGTGTACGTTTTAATACACACATCTGAGATCATAAAAATAGTCATTTGTTTTAAAATTATACAGTCTTTTATATTTACTCGTATAATATTTACTATAGAATATTCAAGTTTTTCTTTTTATAAAATTCGTAAAAATTAACGTAAGTTATGTCATAGATTATTATTATTAATATTGAAACCATGAATTAATGACTTCTATTTTCAAATTCACCTTCAAATAGGTGTTAACTTTTATCTCGTAGATAACTTATTGTTGACGTCTTTGTTACGGTGACTGATTACTCCCAGTGGATTTAAGTTTCGAGTCGGCTGAAAATGGATTACCATTTTATTTCTTCTATATCCTGTTTACTTCTGATTTTCATACAAATTTTTATAACTTTAGAACCAGTTAATTATGCGTATCCTTTTAAAACAAAAATTTATATTTTTTATTAATATTCAGATTTATATATTATTATGTATATTTTCTTTATATAAGGTGTTTGCATAAGGTGATATGCATATCATACTATGCACTATCTTATCATAAAGCATAATTTATAAATTATGTTTTTAAATTTATAAATAAAACTGTTTGGGAATAAACTATTTATGATATTAAATATAAAACTTACTGTAATTAAATTTTTAAATATATTATTAATTCTTTAATTTAATATATTATTAGTGTTAGAATACAATCATCTGTAATTATTTATTTAGAGTAATTAAACCGTCCATATGTCATTAATTTTCTTTTTTTTAACCTCCGGGTCCATCGTTAGGTATTGCTTCAGAGAATGAGATGAATGATTTGTAGCTTGTGTGAAAATGCCATGCCTGACCGGGATTCGAACCCGGGACCTCCGGATGAAATCTTTATAGGATAAATCTTTATATGTATATATAGGGATCTAACTTCATATAGGCTGCTTACCATCCTTTAATAAATTTTATACTTTTTACTTCAAATTTATATTTTAAAAGTAAAACAACTGTCGTGTAATAAATGAAAATTTTTAATTGCCAATTACACTCGCCTAAATAAGTAAATTTAAGGTAATTTTCTTTCTTCCATGATCAAGAATAATAAATTAATTAAAAAGTTAAAAAGTAATTAAAACCTTGAAAAGCAAGTAATTAGAGTAGCAATAGGTAATCCATGTTTCTTATAAATCCGAATTAAATCCAACAGAAAAAAAAATAAAAAAAAATTTGATGTGGACACCACAAGACTTTTAAATGATAAGTACATAAAATTTTATTTCATTAATAACTTCTGATATTTTTGTTATTATTGAATTATTATTTATCGTAAAAATTTTGTTACAATCAGAGGTTATAAATATTAATAAATCAATACATTTAAATTAAAAAAAAAAAAGTTAAAAGAAAAAAGGACAAAGTCTTATTCGAACCGATATGCCTTCCCCTTGTAAGATCTAAATATTTCATTAATTCAAATTTTATTTGTCTATAACTCTGGAACCATTGAAAATAAGTATCATTTATTTATGATATAAATTATTATTGTAGTTAAGAAAAAGTTCAAAATCCAGATTTTTCAGATTTTTTACTTTTTTCGACGCTTTTGGTCCAGTCGATTTCAATCAAAAGAGAAGGTGCACAACTAGATGTTACTGCAGTCCTAAATCTGAAATTTTAACATCCCACGGCTAGTAGTTTTTTAATTATACGAGATGTATACGTATGTCACGCCGAAACTAGTCAAAATGGATTCAGGGATATTCAAAATGGATATTTCCGTTGAAATCTTTTAAGATTTTAAGAAATCTTAATTTTTTTGCAATCGCAATACTTCCTTTTCTTCGTACAAGTAAAAAAAAGAAAACTGATACTAGCTGGAAAATAAACATTTAAAATGTATTAAACAATTCTAATGAATTATTGTTTTTTTTTAGTATGACAGAAATAAAATAAAATGTATAATAATAAAAATAGAACATTTTCCGAATACAGGTAATGACTGCTTTTTTCCGTTGTATTGGCATCAACTTTTAAGGTAAATTAGCCCTCAACACATTCTTTTAAATAAAAATTAAATTACCAGCAGAATCGCCAGATGTAAGGTGTATAGGGTCCTTACATTTAAAAAAAAATAAACGTAGCATGAGACATTTAAAGAAATCGTACACGTATAACGCTTACAGAGTGTGTAAAGGACTGTGAAATTTACACAAATAATAAAAGAAGATACCGAAACTTGTCATTCAAGACACATAACACATCTGGCTTCGTCGAAAGCTTATTATAAACTCCTTAGTAATCCCTGGGCAAATGGATAAGCAAATATTTTTTTTCTTTACTATTTTCTAAATCAGCAGCAGTATTATTGCTGCTGAGTCAGTTCCTTTTTCTGAGGTTTTCATATGTTTTACATCCTTAAAGGTAAGTGGTTTATCACATGCACTGCACTTGGTCTTTCTTTATCAGTTAATAAATGCATTTGTTATTCGTGTATGACTTATTCTGAGTCTGGTCATCGCTACTTGTTTCCGGCGAATCAATTTTACGTTGCTCTTCCATTTATATGAAGTAATTTTAATTTTAATTCATTACTCCAACGTTTTTCTGATGGTAATAAAATTTAATATACATTTTGTTTTATTTTAATATATTTTACTTTTCTTATAGACAATTTTTAACGTCTGCCGCGCAAATAGATATTATATCCATATTCTCATAAATTGTTGCCATTCTGTCAGCTTCGTCTGGATTTTACCAGCAAACCATGGAGTCTATACAAATACACTTCGCTGCCCCATTCGGTTTAACACGTACATAATGGAGAAAATGCATTGTGAAAGGACATTTCAATATTCTTGATCCGAATTGCAGTTAGTGCCCTTAAAGTGTCGGAATATTAGCACTCAGAAATTTTCTGTGTAGCAAAGAGCTTGCCTTAGTCAGCTGTGCCGTGTAAACAGTGGCGGCCATTTTCTTCCAAACGTCGTACTTCTACTAATAGATGACACTTGTTGTTACCAGGATGGTAGTTTTAATCTGTCATAAGTCTTTCTGCATACTCACTGCGTTTTTAAAAGCAATTAAATTTTCCGATGATGGACGTTTCTTGAAAGCATTATATGCTAGCCCACTAAGAAAGGGACTTCTTAGTTCCCTGAATGTTCTGGAGAATTTTTTTCCAAATATGGAGATTACTTACTACTTAAATAGTTTCAGAAGAAATTTATTAATGATTGCATCAATAAGAATTCCATGAGTAACCCTTTGATATCATTAGTCCATTCATTCCAGTACGGCACCCAATCATTAAAATGCAATTTTTTGGCTACATTTTCTTTTTTATTCTACTACATGAGAGATATTAATATTAATCACTTTCAGTGCCTGTTTAGAATATTATTTGTTAAGGTTGTAGCTTTGCATTGTTTGGTTTTTTTTAATGTTGTTCATCTGAGTTAAAATTCAGGTTAATGACCTGAATATCATTTGTAATCACTTAATATAATTTATTTTTTATTTTTTTAATAATTACCCCGAGTGTTTAAAACAATTGTTTTTGAAAGCTAGTTAACGAATACGTGGTTGAACTGCATACAATTATTTAAATTATAATACATTGTACTTGGAAGAAGACTGCTCTTTTTCAATGATTTTCTTATGTTCAAAATCCTGTAAATTTAATAATTGAAATTTGACACACTTGCCCGATATCCAATCAAATTTTGCACACAGCTATGGTTCTGATGACAATATATTATAGCATATTTAATATCGTTCTAAATCCAATATGTCGGACATTTGTGAAAACATATTTTGTTTGTTTAATACGGATAACAAATCATTTCGGTAACTAAGGTTTTATTGAGGCAGCGAAACGATTTTGTTATGATAACAAAATGGATTTGTTATTATAACCTATCGTTACTGATTTGTGACGATACTAGCGCGGGAAAATATTTTACGAAGTAAAATATTACATTCTAAAAGTATAAAAATAAATAAATTTAAAAAAAGTGTGTAAAACAATAGTTTTTCTTTTAAAACGAAATTTCTCTAAAATGTAAAAAATAATTTTTCAGTGATTATAATAAGATAATCAAAATAATTTTTGTAAAAAGAAAACTATCGTGCACTCATAAAATATTACTGATGAATTCGAATAGGTGTTCTGTGAGAATCCATAAAGGTAAAAATGTGAACATAAATTAAAATGATAGACACAGTAATAGATTACTGAATAATACTGAAGAATTTGAATAGTTAAAAGTGTGAATATAATTTAAAATGATTAGACACAGTAATAGATTACTGAATAATACTGAAGAATTCGATTAGTAAAAGTGTGAATATAAATTAAAATGATTAGACATAGTAATATTTTATGAGAGCACAATGGTTTTCTTTTTCAAATTTTATCTCTTAATCACTACAAAAAAATCAGTTTTACTTTGTACAGCAATTTCGTTTTAAATAAAAGCATTGTTTTAATTTTTTTTTAAATTTATTATTACATTTTTTTGAAAAGTATCCCTTTATGATATTTGATGATTGAAATTAAATTATAATGTAATTATTTTCATAGATTGAATTAGATAAATATTGTTTAATATTTAAAATGAGGAAGTGTTTTCAAGAGGCACGAATATGAGAGTTTTTATTGAGTATTAAACTTCACTTAAGATAAAAAACTATATTTAATTAAAACATAAATTTTATAATATAATATCAAGTACTTCTTCTATATTGTTGTATAAATTAAAGTAATATATAAAATGAAATCACAATAGCAATGTATAAATCATACAATTTAAATAAGTTGCTTTATTATTTTTTATGAAAAGTTAAGTTTCTTCATAATTATATAGATTTAGTTTCAATACATAAAATAAGCTACTTTGTTTATTTCATACAACGGGAACTTGGTCTTGTTAACAAACATCGCATGCTGTAATTAGATCGTATTGAGAGTAAGATAAAAGCAGCATTATCCACATGCTCTGGTTAAAATAAAAGTTTCCGACTGAAAAACTGAACTCACCTACAGAAAAAACAAACTTCGCTTTTTAGGTTACTTTTCTTTTTTATAAAGAGATATCTAGTAAGTAGTAAAGAAAAACTCTTCGTTAATTTTCCCTACCGAGTTTCTGGAGAAGAAATCAGAAAATTTAGTTTCTTAAAAGAGGGTTGAAAACTGCAACTCTTTCGTTCGCGTTTATTTATAAAAGCGGAAAATAGTGAAGTAAGAATTAAAATCGAGTTGTTATACAAAAATAAGTTTAGTAAACTTAAACTGTTCATTAAACAGTTTCGAACAACTTAATTTATTTCATCACCATGTAAATAACTTTTAGAGAAAGATTTTATTCTATTTTTTTTTTTTTTACAAGTAACTAAATATTTTATGACAAAGAAATGTAATTAAATCCACCGAGGTAAACTATTTGCATTTAATTGCCGTATAATTAATGTATTATAATATATATTATATAATATTACGGCATATAATATTATATGCCGTATAATTAATGTACAACGTGAATTAATAGTAGTGATTAATAAATTATTAAATTATCACACTATAACATTGTGTAAATTGTTTTTTTTTTTTTTTTTTTAATTTTAATTAATGTTATATCTCCGAAACAATGAATTATACCCAAGTAAAAGTTAAATATTTTATATATATAAATTACATATTTTTTGTATGTTTATTTGATGGTGTATGAAAAATGGCATTATAGATACAATCATCAGTTGATGTATTTCGTCTATTTTTACGATTTTAAAGATGTAGGATTATAATAATTGTTTTTATTTTTAATTTAAGTTTTTCTTTTTTTTCCGAAATCATGCTGTTATGGTAACTGTTCATTGATGATGTTGAAAGATCTTAGTTAAATCTTTTTAAATATATAGTCTAATGAAGTTTAAATTGTACAATTTACAGTTCTTATATCGGTAGTTTAGACATAATTTAAAAACGACATTATCAGGTTAAAAATGAAAATAGTTCTTCAAATATTTGCGATTTTTTGTTGGAAAAAAATTTATGATGTAACAAATATTGTATTATTACCAGTAAAAGTAATATTAAAAAAATTCAAATGAAGCTGTTTACCTGAATTTGTATTTTCCATTTATGGTCCCAAATCAAGTTTTAATGAATTAAACCGTTTATGAAAGAAAACATAAACGTAAATTATATTAACTAAATGTCACATAGCTATGAGTTGGTATACCCCCAACCGGTTTCGTGAAGGAAATATTACCTGTTACTCAAACTTTCTTTTAGATCTTAATCTGTGATCTTAGAAGCGTGAGACTATATCAGTTATAACTCAATTAGTAGTAAAGGTAACTAGGGGAAGCTTTTACGCTCAGTCTTCCTTGTAATGAGTAAGGGGTTGATTTTTTTATTTATTATACGTTTTTTGAAGCTACTATAATTTATCTACTCATTTATAGGACAATAAATACATTCTGTATATAGTGTACCGAAATATTTCTCTAAAATTTCTTAAATTTTTAATAAGGTTGTTTAACAGCGATAAGATTTTTTTTCATAAATTTTATTTGATATAATATTTTCCTCTGAGTGGAGTCAGTGTGTATGTGTACATGTTTTGCTCTAGAGAGGGATATGTTAGTTTGTTATTTTGCTGCATTTGTTCTAATCTTTCTAATAACTGAGAAATTCATAAATGTTTCAGTCATAAAATGACTAGTCAATAGTTTTTTTTTCTATTAGAGTAATGATGTTCAATAAACAACTCATCATTATAGTAAATAGGAAGTAGGTATCATTTGTAGGGCTGAATATAATAACTATTTCCGTGAATTTGACTTTTTGATTTCAAACATTATATTTATATTAAGAAAGCAACGAAAAACCACTACTCCTTAAAAGCTACTCCTAAAAAAAAATCTACTCCTAAAAAAAAAGCTTGGCCCAGCTACTTGTTATTCATCAGGGAATAGGTAAGACATAATTGGGAGTGACCGAGTTTCATAATCATTATTGTTATAAACTTGTACAGAACTTAACCCACACGTACTACAATATTGCTCTAATTCTCGAAACTAAATCTATATTGATAAATTGAGTTTCTATTCTCCGAACAGGAGTGAACAGACAATGTATTAAGAATTATTATTTCTAAGGAAATATGTCTTAGTGAAACGTTTACTGTTCACCACAAGAAAATGCTGTATAGTAAACAATTTTATTCTCATAAAAAAGCAATCCTAATTTGTTCTTATTTTTAGGAGCTTTAAGATGTTACAGTTACCAGAAACTCTGGAACACTCTGTATAAAGCCCTCTAATAAATATTATTAATAAAAGAATAAATTTAACATTTGTGAAACAATCAAAATACAGGTCTATCATAATTTGACTAATTTAATTATAATTGATAAAATTATATGCCTAGTTTTTATTTACATAAATTAAACATATTATGAGATAACAGTTAATTTATTTTTCTATGAAATATACATCACAAAAAATGCTGCATAATTTGAAATAACAAATAAAGTTAAAAAATGGATAAAATATAAAAATTAATTGTAATATTGTTTTTATGTGTGTGAATAATCAAGGATAAACCTTCATGTAAAGAAGAGCGAGGATTTTTTTTCATAATGTAGAATATATTGGTATCTGAATTTTTGAATTAAGCATATAAAAGGATTCTGGAAAAGTTTGAAGTTTTAACAGGGATTTTAATAAATAAAATATTTTTTAAATACTATTTAGAAAAAGTTAATGAAGTTATGTTAGTGTATAAATAAATACTGTTCACTATTTATTTAAATACTATTAGGATACAACAACAGAAATACAGGAAAAGGGGTTATGGTTACAAAAAAACTACATGACCATACATTAAGAAACTTTATAAACAACTACACAAGTAACAGTTAAAAATCAAAAGTAAAAAAAAGTCTATATATTAAAATTTGTTATCTATTTTTCAGGTGATCTGTAGAACTGGAGTGATGTAGAGGTGATGATCTTCAGGGAGTCACTGAAGAGTGAAAATCCATTGTTGGGTATGGCACATTGCCCTCGCCCACTCTCCTGGACTCTGTCCCTTCTGGCGTTAGCCATACTTGTTCATCTCATAGTAATGACGTCACTTGCAGAAAGAGGTAAGAATGTAGCACAGTCATTTTTTTTGTTTCTTTTGCTTTAAAGGTTTACTTGGCGGTCGGGGTTCACATCTTTCGCGCGACCCCCCCTGGACCACCAGGTCCCCCTGGACCACCGGGCCCAAAACTCCGCAAGAGAGCTCACGGACCAATTAAAGGGCTTCCGGGGTTCTCTTGAGGTCACGAGGCCACGAGACCAACCCAGCGCCGAAGAACTGGTTTCATTCGCCATTCTCGTTTACCCAGGACCCCCGAAGTGTTTGTTAACATGATTATGAGAATAATACTGATTAATAACAATTAAAGTATTCAGACTTTAAATCTAACTAAATCTCAAAAGGCAGAATAGCAGCAACTATGATAACTAAAGTACGGAAATCTTTTACGAGAAATACCTCACAACTTATTTCTGTTGCCATAGTCCCAGAAATTAATTTTTAATTTTTCTCTTCTTTCCTAAGTATTTTCATTTCACAACTACTTTACCTCGAAGGGGAATAGGGATTCGGTCTACGACTTAAAACCTTCCCTGGGATAACATGATTGTATACTGAAAATATGATAGCAATTATCTTGTTTGTTCTCGCGTCATACGAGAACATACAAACAAAATTTCGGCTTTGTATATTCGACAGCTTCTATAATAAATAAAAATTCACATTTTTAACAAAAAAAAAATTCATATTAAAAGCTTAACATATGAACTTATGTTAATACTTATGTTAAACTTATTTTTAGTGTTAGAAAAAATAACGTTCTTGGAAAATTAGGCCTGAAGCTCTACTATCAACACGTAAAAATGAAGCTGGTTTTTTAAAAATAAAAAAAAATTTTAAATCCAACATTTTGTTGGATATATATATATATTATAAAAAAAGCACATGTAAATTACATAATTTCTATAGAAAACAATCAAAATTCAATTACAGTTGTAACTTTCTATAATGGGTTGTATCAGAGTCGTTAGGAAAGTTCTTGACCTGATCCAGAGCTGGTGCAACACAATATTTATAATATTTGCGTAGTATTATTCTTTACATGGCGTACATCAAAATTTTAGACGTGTTAGTTGTTTGTGACGATTCAGTAAATCAAATTGACTTTTTCCGAAAAAATAGAAGAAACTGAAGCTAAAAATGTTATAAAGGAATTTGTTTTAAGAGGTTTAGCTTCGTCTGATATACAAAAATAGTTAGATTCCACTTTGAATGATTCTTCTTTCCCCTTCCTTTTAAAGTAAAAAGTGGGCTGTTGAATTTAAACATGGACATATATTCATTCAAAATAAGGAATTCTCGGGACGCTCAGAATCCGCAACGATATTACGTTAAACAGCTTCTGATTGGCCAGTGGTTGAAAAGAGTAGGCTTCTGATTGATTGAACACTTGCATCATAATGACCTTTATTATGATATAGGTTCAAGCTGCCTAAGTCAATCATTATAATAGCCGTAAAAGAAATATTTTTTATATAATCTAGTACATACAATAGTCGATACCATTAAAACGATATTCTTATTCATCAAACAATGTAATCCACGCACCCGGAATATCTATTTAAGTAAAATATTTTGATCAAAGTTTAAATTATATTCAAAAGCTTATGCATTTTTTTGTTAAACTTTAAAACTGTTCTTGCAATTATCTAGAAATCATTACGTAAGAAAAAATACTAAAAATTATTCATTTACTTTAAAAAATACTGTATATTTAATATTAGTTTATGAAAACATGAATCCTAATTTCACTGAGAGAATCTTTAAATACATGTTTTTGAAGTTAAAAATAAAATATTTATTGATGGTAATTAATATTTTATTTAAATGTACAATATAAATACACGCTAGAATAAAAAATTATAAATCTTTATAACTCTTGATTTGTAGAGTTCTAAGTTGTTTTGCAAGCTTTTAAAGTGATATATATTTTTATAAAAATAAAACTTTTTGTCTTGTTCATTGGTTATCATTTTTTTAAAAGAGAAGAATTGATTTACCCATTTAAAATTACGATTACTATGCGGTTTGATGGGGTTTATATCTTTTTTTTACACGATTGTCCAAAAAGAAGTGTAATGTTTTAGGGTGTTTGTATGAATGTAAATATGTGTGTTCCACTGTAGTAGCTCAACAGTCGAACCGATTTAGATGAATGACCCCGCGTTGGAATCCTTACGTTTCCGGGAGTGTCACAGGCTGTATATATATATATATATATATATATATATATATATATAAAAAATTTGAACTTATGTTCAAATTTATATATATATATATATATATATGTATGTGTATTTATAAAAATATATGTACTAGTGGAGATTTGCCGGTTGAAGCACAAACTTTAATGAATTGACTTGAACTGTGAACTGTGAGCCTCTTTCACTGCGTTAGTTGGGTTTGAATTGAAAGATTCAAATCAGTCGAATGAATAAAACTGCAAAAATAACAAAATTAAATTTACGTTTAATAAAATATTAAAAAACTTCTTTTTAATAATAGGTTTCTTGGAGACTGTGTGTGAGGCTAGAGGGGTGATTTGATGCTCTCCTGCGAGGCTAAACCAATCATCACCATCAACAGGTAATAATTGGGGTATCCCTGGGGGGCTATTTTGGGAGGTGCAATGGGGAGCTCATAATGTTTGCAAAAAATCGTCCGATTTTCTAGCCAGGGGATTCTGCCCCCTGGACACTTGACGCGTATTCTCATCTTTGTGAGAATATTAATTGTTTTACAGAAATATTTTAAGAAGTGTAATATTAGCGTGTACAGAATATTTTTTGATCATTTTGGTGTTGAATAGATGTAGAATACAATAGTTTTTAATAGAAATATAATGGTTAACGCAAGCCATATTGATAATAGGGAGTTGGTTTACGTGTGTTCGTGTGAGATTGGTTAGCTACCAGTCCAGCTGCTGCTAGTGGAAGAGTCCGGACCATGTGATCCGCCGGCCGGATTTATGGCAACAACTCTATCGCGCGAAATAAAGAATCTTTTATTTTACTACTAAATAATAATCCCTAATAATAATTTCTTTCTTTTATTAATAAAATTAATAAGTAATAATAAATAAATAAAAATATAAACATAAAATAATCTAGGCCTTGAAATTAAATTAAATAATCTGTAAATTAATTGACAACAGACTGCTTCTAGCAGTATAGAATCGTGGAGGAAGCCGTGTGCAGCCGGCAGATGCACCACCATTGGTCCGCTCTGCGCCACAATCTTTTGCTAAATATTAACTAATAATTCTTTTCTTTTAATTCACAACTGCTCAAAAAATAGTGTAATGTATTTGGGGTGTATGTATGTTTGTTCCACCGCAGCAGCTCAACGGTCGAACCAATTTTGATATACGAATCCGCATTTGAATCCTTACGTTACCGAGAGTGTCATAGCCTATTAGATATGTATGTAGTAGTGGTGGTGGTGGTGTTGATGTTGATGGTGTTGGTGGTAGTAGTGGTAGGGATAGTAGTAGAGACTAGACAAAACATCACCAACTGAAAACAAACGGTGTGTTCCTGGGCCGCTGTTTTGGAAAGTGCAGTGGGGTGTGTTATAATATCTCTGCAAAAAACCGTCCGATTTTCAAAATTGAATCGGAGTATTTGTTAGTTGGTTGAAGGCTAATATTTTCATGCATCAGGTACACTCTCGATGTAACAGATCACGGTTATTCGGAAATGTTATCTCTTCAGAACCAATATTCCGATTTTCAAAATTCAAACCAGGTGTTTGCTAGTATAATACAAAATCATGATGGAACCAAACCAGAAAAAAAGAGAAGATTTTTGTCAGCAAATTTTTTTCCGTTAGTTGTGTTTTTTTTAAATATTTATCTCTTGTTTCTTTTTGGGTATTGTAGTGGAGTATGAAAACCGTTATCCTGCGTAATCCTCTGGTAATCTTCCGGTATTTTCGTTATCCGTAATTTCAATATCCTATGGCTAATCATTTTTTTTTTTATTTGAGCTTATCGTACAGACGTCACGCCGAATCTATTCAAAATAGATTCAGGGATGGTCAAAATAGATATTTGCGTTGAAATTTGAAATCCGAAATTTTTCGCTATCACAGTACTTCCTATATTTGGTACAAGGAAGTAAAAAAAAAAACATTAATAAACAATGAACAATGTATTTTGTTATTTCTAATAATTTTTACTAGAGTAAGGCGTATTTTTTTCCTTTTACAAGCGCAACTAGAAATCAAAAATGTTTACGTATTAAATAATAGTTTAAACTTTTTTTAAATAAAATATTTCCATGTAAATCCAGAAAAAACGTAAAATGCCTAATGCTTTTGTGAATAGTTTTTTAATTCTTATCTTCTGCATTTGAGCTTACGTTTTGACAAATTAATCTCCTAATATAGCTTAAAGCAAAATTCATAAAAGTAATTATTTCTCTGAAGAGAAACAAAAATTGTGAGTTTTATTTCTATAGCTGTTTTAAAAATTGTTTCTCCATTATTTTATAACCCTTTATAACAAGTTATTTCTGTTAATTGAACTCCTAAATGAAACAAAATTTAAAAAAAATATTTATTTGTTAATGTTGGCAATTTTTAAATATGTTTTCTTTAATTTAATCTTTGTTACGTAAATGACATTATTAAACTTACAGTATTATTATTTAACCGTGTTTCATACAACGAATAAGCTAGTTTAAATAGTTACTAGAATAGAAGAAAAAGATAATAGAGAATATTTAAAAAACGAATGTAGAACTAAATGCACCAGGATTACATTCCGTTTGTTTAAACAATAATCATTTTAGTGTACAAAAACTGAAATAAAAATTACAGTCGCTTTGAACAATCTAATTAAAAAATAAAATGTTAATTTGTAATGTATTGTTTACTACACAAAGATTGCCCATTCCACAAGCTATTCGAATCCCTTTCATAAAAATGTTGTGTATATAAAAAAAAAACAAACTAAATATTAACAAAAAACTAATTGGTATTTCTTACTGTATTTATATTCCTTTATTACTGATTATTGAAGATCCTTATTTAACAATCCAAACAAAACGCATTTTTGTTGCATTTGAAATTTTACATGTTTGTAAATAATTTTTGAGCGATCTCTTTATTATTTTTTTCTAACGAATAACGATGTAATTATTATATCATGTTAGAAAGCATCCTTACAATAATTTTCTTACCGTTACAAATATAATGTTAAATCCTATTTCAGAAAATGTATTCATAGGTTTTAAAAAATGTTATGTGTGACACACCCATATTCCTTGAACGCCTATGAATTACATATACACATTTGTTTAAATGAAAAGTACATAAAATTTTATTTCATTAATAACTTCTGATATTTTTTCATAATTTTTTTTATTGTTATGAATTATTGTAATTTGTTTTTTTTTTTTACAATCAAGAGGTTAATAATTATTAATAAATCAATATATTTAAATTAAAAACCAAAGTTAACTAAAAAAAAAAAAAACGGAAATGAAGTCGGATTTGAACCAAATGTGTTTCCCCTTGTAAGATCCAAAAATTTTATTAATTAAAATTTTATTTGGCTATAACTCTGGAACCAATGAAAATTACCACTTATGGTATATCGTTGGAAAGATCTCTATGAGGGCTTATTACTACTGTTAAATAATCCAAAATCCTAATATTTGGATTTTCTGGTGTTTGACACTTTGGTACAGTCGATTCCAATCAAAACGGGAGGTGCACAACTGGATATTACAACACTCCTAAATCCAAAATTTCAACATTCAACGGCTAATCGTTTTTTTAGTTATGCGAGATACATACGTACATACGTCACGCTGAAGCTAGTCAAAATGGATTCAGGGATGGTCAAAATGGATATTTCAGTTTCCGTTTCAAAATGGATAATTCTGAAAACCGGAATATTTTGCGATCACTATACTTCCTTTACTTCGTACACGGAAGAACATTATTTACATTAAGTAAAATTAAACAGTAAACAAATTTGAAAGATTCGCAATGTCCCAGTTTTGAGTCCAGAAAGTCCGGTTGGAAACCGAAATGTCTTAGATTCATCCGGATGATCCCGGGTTTGAATCCCGACCAGCCTTGACCATTCTTCATACGCTTTTATATTATTTTAATACAAATTACTGAAGAAAGATTTAATAAAGGATTTTTTCATTAAAAAAAAAAATTGTTATTTTACATTAATATTGATAAATTTCTTATATATTTCTTACTCTAAAAAATGAGAGACGTAGCAATAAGAATAAAAAAAGCTTGTTACTTAATACTCTTTTATTTCCTCTGCATTTTCTTTTATAAAGAAAATGAAAGAAAACTTTGTAAATAATTAACTTAGAAATTATGAAAATCTTTTAAAATTTTGAGTACTTTACTTAAAATAATGTCTGTCTTTCTACGAGTAAAACATAAAGGAGAATTGACGTTTCTGAAATTAGAATAACAAAAGTTTGCTTAAAGAAATTTGTTAGATTTTAGAATTAGTTTTTCCACTTTAGAATAATACAGAATAAATAATAATATAAGAATTGTTTTAGAACGACTTGAAGAAAAAATAATCTCCTGTTGTAATATAAAAAGGTGGACCATTCATTCTAAGCTAATATAACATCAATTAATCTGGTCATAAACTGTGAGTTTACGGTTGGGTCTTTTCTTTTTCTGTTTAAGCTCCGGAACTACCGTTAGGATTGCTTAAGTGGATGAATAAGGATGTTCGTATATATGTGTGTAAATGAAGTGTAGTCTTGTACTGTCTTAAATCGACCATTTCTGAGATGTGTGGTTAATTGAAACTGAACCACAAAGAACACTAGATATTGCATCAAAACAACACGTGTCTCATCAGTTCCTAAGGGAGTTGTCATATTCGAAGTTCATATGAGCTTTGCAAGTTTAATAGAGCTTTGCTACTACTTGGCTATTCTATTTTTCTTCTTCAATCTGTGGCATTGGCTTATAATTTATTAAGTACAGTAAAATATAAAATACAATCAATCTATCAGGATTTTTCATAATCTTATCTAATAAGATCATTAAAAATTTTGTTTAGCCTCGGATGTTCTTTAGTCGCTCTTCAGAAGCACATTTTGGCTGCTTCTGCACTACACATTCCTGACTGCTACTTACAATTCAGGCTTCACTGCGTAAACGTGGAAACGACCATTGTTTTATTAAACAGAAGCTTTGTTTCTATTCGAAATATATTTTTCAAAGACCTTAGTATCATTTTACACAGCGCGTAAAACATTCGAAGGTTCATAATTTTGCATCGTCTTACTTGTGATATGTATACCGAAATGTTTAAGTGATTACACGACAAGAACAAAAATGTTATATCTTATAGAATACCTTCTTTTAAAGGCCAAATTATTAATCTTTCTTTAGCAATCTATATTCGTTGGTCATATTGTTGATACTCTTACAAAAGGTGAAAGATACAATATTGTTATTAATTTATAATTTCCTAAGGTACAACAACAACGAATTTATTTTTAATTCGTAATCAAAATAAATGCAAAAATTGTTACTCATCAAAATGTTCCAAGTCAAGATTAAACAGGATTGGCGAAATATAACTGAAGTAATATAACTGAATGTAGAAGTATTATTATTTATTCAATGACAATGAAAATAGTGGTACTTTCAACATAATCTCCGACTACATTTATGCAATTTTTCTGTAAACTTTCTTATTCCGTATTAAAGAATTGTTCACTTTAGTATCTGAGCCGTTCTTGTACAGAATTTTAACTTACTCCTTATTGCCGGACTTGGTGTCACTTAAAAGCTTTTTCGAGGACTAAACAAAAAGAAAAGACTGATACTGCGAGATTGAACTTCTAAGGTGGATGTGACAACACTTTCCACCCCCACTTTTAAATAGTTTCGTGTCTTTCAAGCAAAATTGCGAAGCGGTAATTAAGCAGAAGAACTATGACTTTTTAGAGAAAACCAAGACCTGTTTTTACAGATTATACTTTGTTTTCTGGCATGTCACAATAATATTCATTGTTGGTTGTACCTTGTTTTTCCAAATATTTCCAATAAATTAGTTCTTTGTAGTCCCAAAATACCGTTAGAAACACATTACTAGCTGACGCGTAGGTGTAACTTTTTTTCTGGCGGGCGAACTCGAATGTTTCCATTCAATATTCTGACGTTTATATTTCGGCTCAAAATATGAATCCAATTTATTAAGCGATGTGTAGAAGCATTACCTTTCTTTGGTGTATTTACACAACCTACCATCGCTTCGTATGGCCTGCTCCAACCATAACCACCTAACATATCTTACAACCCGTAACTATCAAATTAACACATTTGCGGAAGCGGGATGCTTTTACCTTCATCTAACCCCGAAGGTTTCTTACAAAATCTCTTCCTATGTCTAAGCACTCACATCGTTACTTAACTGAATCTTTAAAACACCAAAAATACTATCGTCATACCAATGAAGCAAGAGTTGATGGCAACAATGACAATTTTATCTATATTATAATTCAATTTATTCAAAGTTTTCTTGTTATATTTAAAAGTCAAGAAAAAGATTCACATATTTAATAAGCCTCTATCAACTAAGCAGGAACGCGTCTGAAAATCTACTTTGGAGACAAAATCTTTTGCGGGTTCTTACTTCTAATCTTGAAGTAAATTCTTTAGCTGATTTTCTAAGGAAAATCAGAACATATAAACATTAAACAATTTTTTTGTGAACAATTTTATTTCCTTTAGTTTACTACTAGATTTTAGGTATCTTTGTCATTTTGTTTTGAACATCATAATCATCGAAATTTTCCTTGACCTTTTTCTTGTGAATAATTAATTTTTTTTCCGCCGGTAGAGGGCGGGTTAAGGTTCATTTATGTTTCTATATATGTTCTCTAACACAGTTCTCTTACCTTTCTGATGAAGTTTTAGTAAAATCAATACGTTTATTTTCGTTGTATTCTAATAGGCGCGTGCTTTTATATACCTACTATTTATATACCTATGATGTCACACCTGTGACAGGAAAATAGCCCTGTTTTTTTAAAAAAACAGCGCTATCTGTTGGACGTAAAAGTAACACACGATATACTAAATATTTTACGATTCCATTTTAATGTTTTCGATATTTTTGGCCGCTATACACTAAAAAACTACTGGACCGATTTACGCGTGGTGAGAAAGGAAGAATCGGAAAAGGGAAATAGGGAAAAATCATTAAAGAAAAAACTCGAAAAGGGAAGAAGGGGAAAATGGAAAAAAGGAAGAAATTTATAAAAAGGGAAGAAAGGGAAAAACGGGGAAAAGGAAATGGAAAGAGGAAAGGGGTAAAGAAAAAACGAATGGGGAAGAGAAAGGCGAAAGAAAATAAGGGAAAGAGAAAGGGGAAAGGAAAATAAGATGGTAAATGGGCGGAAAGGAAAAGGAATATGGTAAAAATGAAAATGACAAATGGAAAGTTGGGAAAGGAGTAAAAGGAAAAAGGTGAAGGGGAAGGGGAAAAGGGAAGAAAAGGTTAAAAGGGAAAGGTTAATTTTTGTGAAGTTCCGTTATGTTTATTTTGTTAATGTTTTATCAAAATTTCAATTGTGTTCATTTAATCTATATATATATAGTGAGTGCATTTATATATATATATATATATATATATATATATATATATACACTCAAATCTAGCAACAATTGGAAACCATTGCCGGGTCTGCTAGTATATAATAAAACTAAATATTTCTACGAAAACCAGGAATTCATTAACAAATAAAGTTTTCCAGATAAATCGGGTTAAAATAATAGCATTTAAATTAGGATTCGATGAAATCGAAATGAAATGTAAAATTTCATTTTATTTACATTATACAATTAATGCTTCACTAGCCCGACCGTTTAGCTAGGGGGCTCTACCCGACTGACCTCCGACACTTTCGTCAATCTAATAGTTGTGAAAATATTAAATTACTTCCAGATATTTATTAAAGTAAAAACTTAATCCTATTATTTCATTATATCTGTTGTCGTGGTGACAGAAATATTTATATTTTAATATTTTTTCTTTTATAAATATCTTTCATATTTTAATCCCCAAGATGTCTAGTAGATCTTTTTCTGGGATGATACAAAAATATCCTGAAAATTTGAAAGCAGTCAGTCGGTTGGTTTCGCAAAGAGCGGTACTGTTGCAATCATACACAATTTTCGTATTTATATATATGATTTCTTTGAACATTAAGAACAGTACGTTTAAATTATTTATCAAATAATTAATACCTAGTCCAATATTTTTTGACTATGCAGATACATCCTAGTTATTTAAAAATATAATTTTAATTATTAAAAAAACATAATGGTTCTCCTTTCATTGTTATATAGTTAATTAATTTTATTCGTGAGCAGAGTAATGTTCAGAGATTGAAGTTCTAAATATTTATTGTTATTTATTAGATAACAATAAATATTTAGAACTTCAATAAGCAATAATGAAGTTCCAGCCTTTTAAGATAAATTTTTTTTTATAGATAAGGTGATAAAACGTTTCGAATGAAAAATTAATATAATAGGGTGTTATGAGTATAATTTACAGACTTAATTATGCAGATACATTATTCGGTAATATAATTCCTTACTATTTTATGTTTAGAATTTTTTTTAATGTTTATTTTATATATATAAAAATCAGAAATAAATAAAAATAATTCTTCTAAATATATTTTCCATGAATATATTAGCCAAGTAATTCTTAAAATTTTAAACTGATTCATAATCAAAATGAAATAAGATTGGCTAACCTTGGAATGGTTGTAAAATGCACAACCAGCATCACTATTATTAGTTTAATTGGTTGTCGGATAATTATTTTAGTTTCAGCTGAGTTTACAACTGTTTCTATGGAATAAGTCTTAGACAAACTTTGCTCTTGGATGATATTTTAATAAATAATTAAATAAGAAATTAAATGTATATAATTAAAATAACAACGTAGAAATTGAAACTGAAACAAAAAAATATTTTAAAACCACAGAGTAAAGACATAATTTATTTTTCTTCTGTTTTTTATTCTTTTACTTTTTTTTGTTTTTTAAGGATTATTATTATATTTAAATTCATATAAAATAACGTTTATCTATTTATTATATTTTTTTTTTTTAATCAGAGAAGAGAATATTTATATATTTATTACATTTAATCCTTAATGTCTGAACTATGTAATCTTTATAATAAGAAAAAATGATGATTTTCTCCGAGTAAGCACAGACTTGTTTGCTAGCGCTCTTGTTTATCGAATTTTGTTGAGTTTCTCTTTTATGTTTCTCGTTTATTTTTGTTATTGGTTGTTTCGTTCGTTGTTTTTAAGTTAGTTGTGTTAAGTTTTCTTTCGTTTTGTGTTAATTCGTTCGTTTAAGTTAGTGTCACATTGGGTAGCACACCTTCCTGACTAATTTTATTATTAGTAGACTTAATTACAGTTAGTTTTCGTTCTAATTGACATTACTGAGTCGTTCTGTTTATGTTATTGCGTTTTTGTTGCTTATTAATTAAATTATTTATTTTTGTTTTTATATTAGTCGGCCTACGGTTGTCAGAGGCTGTTTACATGGCAACCACAGCTGATTGGTTTGTTTACATCCGTAGTTTACATTCTTGAATAGTTCGAATTAAATTAAAGTTTTATTAAATTTAGCCAATTTTTATGTAATATTTTTCCTGTTGTTGATGATCTCATAACTGAACCCGAAAGGTCCGGGGGTGCGTCCCCGCCCATGAAGGGGGCGTTTACCCCAGTGGGGAGGCAGCGATCCGGTAGGACGCAGGGTTGTCCGCGAAAGTTTCTGACAGTGGTACAGACAGTGCGGATAGTGCTGACCATGAGTCACACCGGCGGTCTGTTGCTAGGTAAATGGATACTTCAAGGAGAAAATACGTGCAGATGGTTTGGATCGCCAGAAACGAGCCGAAGCCCTGTACATGGAATCAAGTGACGACGATGTCATCAATGACACCCTCGTCTGAAGGTTTAGAGGAGCCTTTATCGATGGGGAAAACATCTAAGAGGCGGTTGGGGCTCTCCCACCAATAGCGAAGGAACAAGAAAAGCCTCAAGTGGCAGCTGTAGACTCATCTGTTACTAATAGGTTTAGTCAATGTTCTGGTTGGTCGACGCCAATGGAGATGGTGACGAAGGCGGTCTCTATAGAAGTGGATCTATTGGCGAGAAGGCTTAAAAGGGGAAGTTTCTTGCCTTTAACGTTTCTTGTCTTCTTCGATGCGTTAAAAAGATGAGCGACTTGGTCCGCAAGTATGCTGACACTAAGACTGAAAGAAAAGCCTGCTTACAGAATATGGACGTGTTAGCTGGAATGTTGGAAATGTTCCGTGACGTTCTGGAAGATTAGCCTGCTGGGGTTAACCCATCGGTTTGGTCTGGTGGTGAACGCGTCTTATCATCTGATTTGGAAGTCGAGAGTTCCAGCGTTCAAGTCCTAGTAAAGCCAGATATTTTTACACGGATTTGAATACTATATTGTGGATACCGGTGTTCCTTGGTGGTTGGGTTTCAATTAACCACACATCTCAGGAATGGTCGAACTGAGACTGTACAAGACTACACTTCATTTACACTCAACATATTATCCCCACTCATCCTCTGAAGTAATACCGGAACGGTAATTCCCAGAGGCTAAACAGGAAAAAGAAAAAGCCAGCTGGGGCTACGTCTGAAGACTGTTCATATGGTGAAGAAAGCTACCCAAGCATATTTTGTCATCTCTGATGTGGCTGCGCAAACGGAAGACAGTAGTGTCCGGCCTCACATTGAGGGTGCGGCAGGCCCTTGATAATGGGGTGGATGATGATGACCTGTGCCGATTGGTCATCCAGCGAGATGGCGTAAGGAGCTGTTTACATCCAATGCTGTGATTGAGGATGTCTGTCGCATCGATGGTTTGGCTTGGGTGGTCGACCTGGCACGGAGTACGGACGGTTGGTCACATTTGAAGTTATTGGAGGAGATTCCCTGGACCGGGCAGACGCTTCGGACTGGCTCACTCGGAGTGGACCAGATTGTGGTCTGCAGAACCCGTACCATGGACTTGGCAGGTAATGACGGTCGACTTCTCTGAAGTCCGGTTGGTCCTGGTCGAGACCCGGAATATCTGTTTTTGTGGGTCTCAAGGGAAGATGAGGCTTCATCAACAGAAGGTTCCCCCAACTGCGACAGTTGGGGTAAAGGTCACACATTCGCGGACCTCCTTCGTTCATTGAAGGAGATCGTGTCGCCGAGCGAAGCGAGTATTCTCTCGACAAGAAGAACAGGGTGAGGATCTCTATATTAGGATCCAGGATACTGGGGACACAGACAATATGGAGGGAACTACAGCTTCGGCCTGTAGGGTCGTTCGGCGAATCCATCTGTTGGTTAAGGGTGTCGACTCGCTTATCTCCGAGGAGGAACTTGTACGTGATATACTGAAGACGTCGAGGGAATCATCTCCCAGGGAGTCATCTCCCAAGGCTCTCGTTTGGGGATATAAAAGTGACGAATATTGTGATTCCTCCGCTGCGGGCCGACTAACTGCTGGAGGACGGCTGCATCCGCGTTGGGTGGGTGTCTTGCCTAGTTCTGAGGAGGTCCGCGGAGGAACGTTTTTATCGGTGCTGGGGATCGGGCACCGGGATGGACCTTACAGCCTTTCCAATAAAAGAGGTCATTGTTTCAACTGTGGGGTTGGAGGACATCTTCGAGCGGATTGTCCGATAGAGGCCAAGTGCTTCCTGTGTAATGTTCGGGGTTACTCATTGGGGGGGACGAGACTGCAGGGGGGGACGAGACAAATGAGACCCTGTCTCATTTGTCTTGGAGAAGACCTGCGTTGGGACAGCCCCATCCGGAGGTGTGGGCCGCTTAGGTGTCCCACTGCCGATGATTGGACGGGGACTTCCCTATGATTTTCTTGGAATTTCATATTGGATGGTAAATTTAGACCGTAGTCCCGCTGGTGGATCCCTTTGGGGTTCCTCACTTGAGGTGTGACGTAGAGACCGAGTCCCAGTGGTGGGATTTCTTTTGGATCCCCTCATCAGACGCATGGCGCATAACTTAACCGGCTACCTGGGGGAAATTATGGTTCTCGACGAGGTAGCTTGAGGCGATGGCACCCCTTGGAGCTGTATTTATGCTTAGTTGCGTGTCCAGGTCCAGGACAACTGAAAAAAAATCATTATAATAAACAAAAACACATTTTAAATAAGGTAAAGAAAATTACAACAGTTGAATTAAAATTAGTTACAAGTTTTCATGAAAAGAATGTTACACTTCAAAAAAGTAAAACAAGATGTAAATAGCATCTACATTAACATAATAGAATTGTCATTATTTTTTTAATTAATAAGATATATATATAAAAAATTACTTATTACTTATTCGTTTGGCTAAGAAAGCAATTTTGGCAAATAGATTTTATTATCAAATTTAAAAGTAAATAAATAGAAAAATTTAATTAATTTAACACATAAATATAAGTAAAAATAATTTATGTGTTTAAGCACATAATATAATATCTTTTGTACCTTTGGGTGGGGGCTTGATATCGTCACAATCTTGATTTAAACTTGTATGTGGAATATGGAGCTGTAATTTTTGTAGCGTATGAATAATGTCATGCCTGATAGGGATTCGAACCCGGGACCTCTGGATGAAAGACCGAGAATCTACCACTCCGTAACGGAGATAAGAGGTTATTTAATATAATAGTCAACGTATTTATATGCTTGTCAAATTTATTTATAAATTATATCATTAGAACTTTATTCAAGTAATTCTGAATAAATTATATTAAAAAAAAAAAACAATAAATGAAGAATAAATGAGGCAATAGTCTATTTTATTAAAAATAAGTTCAAATAGCTTCTTTTATTTATAATTTTGAACGTTCTTCCGTGTTGTTTTGTAGAGTAAAAACTAATGAAATATGTTTTTCAATTACTTTTATATTTCACTTCCGATATTCAGATTTCCTTTTTTTTTATCTTTAAAATAAATCTGTAAAATTTTATGTTGTATGTAAAACGTTCGTAAAATTCCCAGAATGATATTCTATAAATGCATACTGAATTGAATATGTTTTTGATGATACAGTTTCCTTGTTCGCTGTCAATAAATATCAGTCCAGATTAACCAGCGGAACGAATGGATTACAAAGTGCTGTACATCGTTTTGCGGAATTATTCTGTTTTAAAAAAAAAGTATATGTGTATATATATATTCTTAGCTTTCTATTTTTAACTTTCTATTTTTAATTTAAATAAACACTTTTTATTTTCGTTAATTTTAGAAAAAAAGAAAAATATAAAATTTAGACGGTTGAATTGGTTATTAAGAGATTCGTCTTATCGTTAAATAACAGATAACTGATATTGTATAAGGCATTTTTAAAGCCAATATTGGCGTTCGGGATTTGAGGTGTGGCAAATAATAGTATAATCGACATCATCCAAAGGTTACAGAACAAAATTCTCAGGTTTGAGAACAAAATGTGGAGGGGACGTTGTTTGAAAAGAACAAGGAGATCCAGGATTACCTATGGATGTCATTTATTCGTGAAGAAATTCACCGGCAAAATTCAAAGTATGTATTTAAGCTTAATGCGCATGAAAACCATCTGCTAACCTTTTGGATAATGGTGAAGATTTGAGACGACTGAAGAGGTTGCATGTATTGGATCTAGAAGGCTGTTGTGCGTTGAATATCATCATTTTCTTACTGAAATTTTGCTGATACTATTTATGAATTATTTTAGTTTAGAATATGAATTTTTTTTGTTGAATATGAACTGTTTAATCTTGCTTGAATTATTTTGTGCCTTGATTTATATTTAGTTTCTTATACGACCTGAGTTAATGTATTATATGTCTTCTTTGTTTCCCTACTCACTTCCTTGCTCTATTTTCACTTTCTTAAGAGTTAATTGTCGAATTGTGAGTACTTTGTATTTGTTGAATTTTTTATTGTACTGTATTTGGTTTAGTCCTTTAAATTGTTTTGGAAGGTATCACTGGTATCCAACCAGTGATTGCCTTGCTTTCACGTCATTATTACTCTCTGTAATTTACTTATAGTTTTCTTGTTCAGGAAATTGTAAATAAAGCAATACACCGAAAAAGAACTCCTTGAAAATTTTAAAACAAAAGAAAATAGTATTTTACATAAATCGGTATCATTTTATTTCATAAATTATCTACTTTTCAATTTATGTATATTACAACACTTTTAACTCATTTATTCTATCTTTTCTCATGTATGAGTTTTTGGCAAACATATACACAAAGAATAACTATAGAATACTATTACTAGTTACGAGTGTTGTAATATACATAAATTGAAAAGTAGATAATTTATGAAATAAAATGATACCGATTTATGTAAGGAACTAATCTAAGCAAGTTGACAAAATTTAAATTGTTAATAATGTACTATACAGAGGAATGAAAATATAAATTATATGTATATTCGTAACACATACAATGTTTTATGTTATGAATTAAATTTAAATTTATTATTTGATTTTTGACCATCTTTAGTAAAATGTTTTATATTAACCTGCATGAAATGAAATATTTTTTTTTCATTATTTTTTATAGTCGCACCAATGATGCGACAATGAATTTGATGATTTATGAGTCATTAGCGACTTAAATAAAAACTATGATTTCATAATTAATTAAGTAATAAAAACCAAAAAAGAGTTTCGAATAACCAGTTAATGCATTTTAAATAAAATTTGATGTAAATTTAAAAATACAAATGTATTCAACCAGTTTATGTTCATATGTAAGAGAAGAAAAATTTTTCTTAATTACGTAATAACTAAAAATTTTAAGAATTATAAAATAAATTGTATTTTTAAATATTCGCTCCAACCAATAAAGTTAACTAAAAAATAGTGAATTCTGATTTGTCTTTTCCATTTAGTTCGTTTGGAAATACTGAATCATATAATGTAGGAAAATGCACTGTAAAGATATTTATCTCGAATAGCTTCAATCTTAGATTCATTTAATTAAATGAATTTCTTAGAGTTTTTCAGGTAGTTAGTATGCATTTATTACCAAAAATAGGCGAAAAAATTCAGTGGAACTTCTTTCAGTTTTAATTAAATTTAGCTAATTGTTAAAAAAAAAATAATCCGCCGATATCCGTGACGCAGTGGTCGCTCACAACCTTTCATCCGCAGGTCCCGGGTTTGAATCCCGGTCGAGCATGGCATTTTTCATACGCTAACAAAATAAACTAACAAAAGAATAAATGATTTTTGTTATATTTCTCTTTTAACATGATTTTATTAATTACTTCAAAATTTCAAAAATAGTTATACCAGATGAAGTTCTATTTTTTTGTCTACAAATATAGTTTTCTAAAACCGATTTTTGGCGCATATTTTAGAAAAAAAAAATAACCAGAAGGTTTTTCAGAGAATTATTTTACCAAGAGAAAAGTAAAATTATTATACGAGAAAGGTGGTTTACAAATCTTTCCTGAGACAGAAATAACAAAATCTAAAAAAAACAAGTAATTAAAAGAATCCTGGTTTAGAAAAATTAAATACACAAATTGAAATATTTAGGCTAAATAATAACCTCAAATGGTTTGGATAAGAAGGAATTAGAAAACAGAAAAATAGTTTTTGTAAGGTTGAAATTATTAAAAATATGTACAACAAGGAAAATTTATCAATAAATATATAGTTGAGACACTGTAATTTATCAATAAATATATAGTTAAGACACTGTAATACAGTATTTAAATTAGTAATCCTATATGGGTCAGAATCCTTCAATATAACATATCTAGAATCCACTTTTAAAAACAGGAAGGGAAATTTAAAAATCGTTCCATGGCCAAAGGAAAATGAAGGATGGATACAGAATGAATTGAAATATAAATGTGTGGGACTCAAACTTTCGTTACAATGTATTATATTATATATATATATACATACATATATAATAAAAACTTTCTTTTCCTTGACTAATTAAAAAGCAACTA
Organism: Lycorma delicatula; assembly: GCF_047948215.1. Taxonomy (NCBI): domain Eukaryota; kingdom Metazoa; phylum Arthropoda; class Insecta; order Hemiptera; family Fulgoridae; genus Lycorma; species Lycorma delicatula. The sequence goes on along the minus strand of NC_134457.1, from coordinate 33,582,177 downwards.
ATAACTTTTACTAATAATAATAATAGAACAGGCACAAAATTGTCATGTATATTTTTTGTACTAACAAATTTGAACAAACATAACATTTTCTTCATAATAAGTCATTTTGTTCATAAGTGAATAATATTTTACGTAATATTATAATTCGATAAAATCAATATTTACGGAATTATTAAAGATTATTTGATTTAAATTTCCACCTTTTTCTTATTTTTAAAGGTAAATTTTCAAAAATTTTTCATAAGATGTTCACTAATCTGAAAAACGAGATTTCACTGAAATATGTCAATCTGTTCTTAAGGTTTATATATTTATTAAAAAAATACAAAATGCAGGACCGAGGAAAATTGAAGCGAGATACATTTGTCCTCATGAATGTTTTCTACAGTTTGTTGTTTTGAGTCAGACCCTTAAGTTTGGCCTAAATTCCTGGGACACTCGGCACAAACTACAATTCTGTCATATTTCCATGATTTTCCTTAAAAATAGCTTTTAAGTTAAAAAATAAATAACGGTATTAAATTTTATTAAATAACTCTACTTCAAACGACATTTTATAAATAAAAATTTATTTATTTTCTTTTAAAAATAAGAAGTATGAAGTTATTCTTTATTTTCTTATCGAAGACGTGGGAAATTATTTCTTAATTTTTAAAATTTTAATCTATAAGATTATTTACTAATAATTAGTAGTTAAATAATAGTTTGCAAATTTGTTAATAAAAATTTGCCATTTTAATTTAGGTTTTCTAATTAACTGTTATGAATAATATTTAGTTAACAATATTATGAACCGAGGTAAAATTATCCCTGATGTTAATACTGTGATAATGTAAGGTTAAATTAAGTTTCAACTTATTCATTTTCGCATATTTGTCTAATTTAAATCAAGAAAGTTCGCAGTAGTTTGTCAGTTTTATCACAAACCACATCAATTACTTGCGGACTGTTTACCGTGTGGGGAGTAAAATCTGTAATTTACCACGCCATTTATTCTGTAATAAAATTGAAATTTGTCTTAGTTTGTCTTATATATTAACATGAATTAAAATTTTTTTGTCGTTTCATTTTAATTTTCTTTAAATTGTTTTCATGTTAGTTACCTTGTAACTAAGATACTCATGAATAATGTTAAATTATGAATGGAAAATGATAAGTGACGCCCACCCTAGTTCTTTCGTGGTAATTCAAAATTTGCAATTTTTTCTAGTTTTCTAGGTATACATTCTTTGTTAGCTTATTTGTCATTTCCTTCACTAGACAAAACAAAATACATCAGAGCTCATTATTTCTTGGCGTAATAATTCTAATTTATTTTGATACTTGACGTCTTTTACCTATCTGTGTGACCAAGAAAGTTTTATTTAATTTTATGTCAGCTTCGCATACTCATTATTAAATTGTTTTTATGATTCAAATCGAACTAGCCCTCATAAACTGTTTTTAATTTGATCTAATCTATTCAATTTAAAATTTGATACAGGCCTTACTTACCGGGAAATTAAACGTTGATTATAATTTAAAAAATGAGCTAAATCATTCATTAATAATAATTTTAGTGAGGTATATCTTTCATTTCAGTGAATGGTGACTTCATCACTTGAGAAATGTTTATACATGATTTTATTCAGCATTTAAATATAAATGACTAACGTATTCCGTCACGACTTCGCCAACAATATAGATGTAGCTTCACTCGCAATGCTTTTTTTAATAACAAACTTATTTTTTTATAATTAAAAAATATTTAATCAACAATATTATATTTACATTTTCATTAAATCCTGATAAAACGGTAAACAAAACTTTTTTGAAAAATACTGAAGGAATATACGATAACAATGAATTGTTGCCCAAAACTTAAATAAAGGAAAACAAAAAAAGGAAGATCAATAGACCAATCCATAGTTCAATATAAAAGTCCAATAAAGATGAACAAAAAAATTATTACAATCCCAAATCTAGTATTCTCATTGCAGCTTCGCCCGTGCTCTATGCTTACTTGCGTTTTACGTGACGATCAGAGGGTCATGGTTCGCTTCGCTCACCCTTCCCGTTTTCTCCTGTTTCTCTTTCCCCTACTTCCCTTTCCTCTTTTCTCTTCTCTTTCCATTTCCTTTTCCCAGTTTTCCTTTTTTCCATTTTCCCCTTCTTCCCTTTTTACCCTCTTCCCTTTTACCTTTTATGATTTTTCTATATTTCCCTTTTCCAATTTTTCCCTTCTCCCTTCTTTTCCGGTTTTCGATTCCAGTTGGTTTTCGATGAATTTCGCTAGAGGTTCATTTTGCCGCTAAGCAGAAAACATGGTAAAATTCTTTGTTATTCATAATTTAAAAACAAAGCCTATTCCGAACATATGTTTATTATGAACTTTTTTCATTATTTTAAACAGACAAATTTCAATTAAATTTTTTTTAATCCCTTTCCTCTTCCCCCATTTCTCTATTCTCTTTCCATTTACTTTTCCTTTTTTTATTTTTTCCATTTTCTTCTCCGTGCGTAAATAGGTCCAGTAGTTTTTTAGTCTATTGCGGAAAATACATCACATGTCTTGTACGCCTATTAAATTACATTTACACATTATTTTTAAATGAAAAGCACATAAGATTTTATTTAATTAAAAGTTTCTGATGTTTTTTCACTTTTGTTTTTTGTTATCAAATTCATCGTAATTTTTTTTTACAATGAGAGGTTAATAATTATAAATAAATCAACATATCTAAATTAAAAAAAAAAAAAAAACGGGAAATGTCTGATTCGAACCGATGTGCCTTCTCCTTGTAAGATCCAAATATTTCATTAAATAAACTTTTATTTTCCTATAACTCTGGAACCATGTCGTTGAAATGCTCTCAGTCAGGGCTTATTACTGCAGTTAAGAAAAAGTCCACAATCCAAACTTTTTTCGATTTTGGGCTTTTTTGGACACTTTTGGTCCAGTCAATTGTAATCAAATGGAGAGATGCACAACTAGATGTCACAACAGTCCTAAATCCAAAATTTTATCGGCTAATCGTTTTGGAGTTATGCGAGATACATACGTACGTACGTACAAACGTCACACCGAAACTAGTAAAAATGGATTCAGGGAAGTCAAAATGGATATTGGAAACCTAAATCTACTGGAGACCTAAATTTTTCGCGATAAAAATACTTCCTTTACTTGGTACAAGCAAGTAAAAGCAAAACGAAAAAATAAATAATTTTTTGCTTAATTATCATGAAAATGATAATTGTGAAGCTGTGGAGCTGGTAAAACGTAGGCTCTTAATTAAAAGGATTCATCAATACATAAATAATGCATTTTCCTCAATAAATAAGTGTAAATTAACTTTCACATCTGCCCAATAAGAAAGTGTTTCACCACGTTAATGTGTCTGCATACACGTCACGAGTTGTTTGTGAATATCTATGACCTACTCTTTGAAGTCCTTCTACATGCACCAAATTTGGTTCCCATTAATTACTTGCAAAACTTGAAGAAATGACTCGCTGGAGGATGATTCTCTTCAAGTGATGAGATCAAAGCTGAGACTACTGCTTATTTCGCACTTTCGGACAAATCCCGTTATACAGAGGGGATTAAAATTTGGAAATTCGTTGGTTAAATGTATCGAATTAATATTGTATTGTGTTTAAGATAATAAATACTGTACTGAAGATTAAATATGGATTCCCAATTAGAAATTAACGCTTTTTGAAAAAAAAATTATATTTTTGTACTAAGTAGGTCTGTTTTTAATGAGTTTAAATAATACACCGTATTTTTTTTTAAATATTCATTCTAAATCTTTCTCGTAAGGATCACTTCCTTCATCATAGTGAATCACACATTTTTATATAAAATAAAATTTAGGGTAAGAAATTAAGTAATTAGTTTTAAATATTAATTAACTTAATTTATTGCTTAAACACACGCTTTAACACTCAGTTTAATCAACGTAAAAGTTATTACTGAAATGTAATAGAGGCTACGATTAAATAATTAAACTAATTCTTTATATAAACATTATGAGGATTACTGATGAATACCCGTAAATATTTTAAATTTAACAATAATTAAAATTAATCTTTCCCAATTATATGAAGTTTCAAAATACACTATTGACTTACATTATGTTACAAATATATTAAATTAACTTAATGAGAAAAAATTTTCAGATTAAAAACTGAAGAATAATCATTTTAAATTAGTTCACTGAAATAATCAGTCACAGTACGATTATAATAATATGTTATATTTTCTAAAAATATTAAACTGAAAATCGATTGATATTTTTGTGACATGAGGAAATATTGAAGAAAAAAACAGTGTTATACTGCTACATCAAACCTAAAAATGTAATATAAAATAAAAACGAAATATGATACGTCATAAATTAATATAAATATGCATATAGAAGCAATTTGTTAAATTGCATCCTGCAGCGCTATATTTTCTTAAAAATAATAATAGTAAAAATGTTTCTTATATTAATGATTTTTCTTACATTTATAATGTTCTATATTTTCCATAAGGTCGTGGCTGCCACTGAATAACGATTTTGTTATGCATGACGATAAAATTTTGTAGCTTGTCACAATTGTCATGCTGGGCCAAGACTGAATCCCGGAACCTCTGGATAATGATACAAACTCTACCACCCTGCCACAGAGATCAACAATGTAGGAATAATTTCATTATTTCTAAAGCATGGGAAATTTTTTAATATTATTCTTGGTTATTTTTCATTTTTAGTTATTATAGAATTTTTAATTATAGAACTTATTTTCGTGTTTACCAGTTTGCTGCAAAATTATTATGAGAAGTATTTTCTTTTAGAGTGAAATTTGTGAAGCTGGAAAAATACAGTAAGGCTTCTAATTAAAAGGTGATGTAGGGTTATAACTAATATTTTTATATTCATTTAATAATAACATGAATGCATTTTCCTCAGCATTAACATTTTATTCTAAAGAAGAATAGATGTACTCGACTTGATTTTTTTATGATTACAATTTTTCAAGTTCTGAATGTTTTAATGGGGTAGTATCTTTTTATTAATTATTTATCTTTTTGTTAATTCTTCTTTTGTTAATAGAAACACAGAAATGAAGCAATCTAAAAATGATTTTTTTCATTATTATGATACATACAGTGAATGCGTAGAAGAGAAATTAATAAAAACTAAAACAAAAAATTGTGTGAATGATAAAAAAAAAACGGTGTTTTATAACTTCCCCGACTCGTCATTATAATGTATTCTGCAATAAATAAATATTAAATTACAATATTGTGGATGCTGTCTTTTTGCAAAGAACTTTTTCCACTAATGTATTACTTATCTAAGATACATTGAGAGAAATATGCTTTTCAGGCGTCTTCATCGAGACGCCTGAAAAGGCGTCACTATTCACTATTATGCATCACTATTCTGCATCTATGCAGAAAAATCTCTGCACTGGACGTCAAAAAAGTTTAATATCATTCTCTTATAAATGGAAGTTATCTTAACTATATTTGATTTATTACGGGGACAGTTGGAGTTATAAGGATAATTGAAATTTGTTACTCCCACTTCTTTCAAAATATAATTTGTACGGACACTCAGTTATATTTCTTTTTAAATTTTGGGGCCGGAGAATTTTTTTGTAAAAAAAAAATGTATTTCCCATATATTTATATAGAAACGCCAGTAAATTACGAGTAATAAGAAAATAAGTTTTTATATCTCCTCCTATCCCTAAGAAATGGATGTTTAAAAGAAAATTAAGAAATGAATGACCGTTATGTATAACGAACACTATCAATTTACTTCATCTATTAGAACAAGTATTATAAATATCTAGATTTAACAGAATCGAGAAACATATTCTGTAGCCGCAACGTAACGGCCAGCTTGGACGATCAGCCGGCACGTCACTGCTACACTATTGTTATACCTGAAGCATTGGCACACCATGATTAGCAATCTCTTAGTAGCAGTGATTTTTGTGGGATTACAGTATTAAGAAAATGACATGTTTCAAATTAAATACAATTATTTTTATTGTATTTTTGTTCCACTTTTGCTTTTCCATCTATATAAAGTTTAATTCTGTGGTTCCGCACGTGTATAATTTCATGAAGAAAGAATCATTAGCTGTAGGAAAATTAAGAAGAAGACAAGTAAAAAATTAAAAATTGAACAAGTATTTAGTAAAGGAGATTCCTAAGAGCGAGGAATATGTTTTTAAGTTAGGTAATAATCTTCGCCACTCCAAGCTAGTTGTTTTACTCGGCGGCGTCTATACTCTTATAATGATTAATAGAAATAAGATTCATACACGCATGATTTAAGTTAAACAATAAACATCAAGCTTAATTATAAGTTCACCAACTGTTTTTTAGATAAGATTAGTACTTGTAGCTTTTATCGGATTTCATTTTCTTGCTAGTACAAAAAGTTTTCTTTGCTCTTGGCATAAGCTTTCGTTTAGGTAAAGAGGAATATCAGCAGTATCTAACCCCAAGTGTAGCGTAGAAAAGTCATGCCTCACTCTTATTTTTTGCAGCAGTTCATCCCTATCGATCCTCCGCAAAAATTTGACTGTTATTGCTGGTGGTCTGTCGTCGTTCGCTTTTGTAGTCTATGAAAACAATCAGCTTTGTTTTCGTCGATCGGATGGTTAAGGCCAGGTGACCGCTTCACAATTCTTATCACATCCTTGTTTTTTGCTCTTGGAAAGTTATGTAGTTCCGAGACAATTCGTTCTAGAGTATTGTTCTATTGACACCGTTTTTGTCGTCGATTGGCTTCGACATAATTCATATCTTGTGATGGCCCTGAAAAGATCTGTTTTTTCTCCAGCGAAGTTGAGGAGTTGCGGCCGGCGCGGCCGAGGCGGTTCTTCCCGAGCGATTCCATGGCCGGGCCGGCTACTGCTGTTATGTCCGCCGGCCAGGCCTGCTGCTTCGGTGGGAATTTTGGCATCCACCGGGAGGTCCGACGTTGAGGCGGCCAGGCAACTTCTTCTGTATTCTCCAGGTGGTGGTCGACAATGAATTGAAAATTCACTCTCGTGCACCCTCTTTTATTAGAGCCTGAGAGTGGTAGGGGTCGCAGCGCCGCTATGGTGGGAGAACTGCGCCTGTCATCTGCGTGGCAGTAGTGGTGCTGTATCAGCGCGTCCTTATACTGTGCGCCAGCTCACATTTAAGTTGCTATGCCGTGTTCGGCCGCTAATATATGTGGTAACAATATATATTTTACTTTCTTGTAGACAGTATAACTGCCGTAATTTTTCAAAAAAAAAACAAAAAAAACATATTTCCACTTTAAGGTAGAAATATTTTTTATCCCCTTACGTAGCACCGGTAAAATCTACCTCCTCCTTCCGGCGTTGGATTTTTTTTAGGTTATTTCAACCCCTTGATCTTCGGTTTTCTGAAGCCAAATACTTAATTAGTTTGCTTTCTTAAGCATGGTCTCGTTATCTTCATGATACTTATCTAACGAGTTTCCGAGATCTGTCACCATACGCTTATTTCTTTCGTCATTGGGTTCAGTAAATTGACAATCTGCACCATTGAATTACGCGACCTTTTTCTTTTTTTCGACATGCAATATATCCACGTTTTATCAGATTCATAAAAAAAAACTAATTTCTTTTTTTTTAAATACTGTCCATGAAAGTTTATAAAAAATATTTGCATTTTTCAACATTTAATTTAAAGTTTTTTTTTCAGTTATTATTCCTGCTGTCGAACCGGGATTTTTTATAAACAGGTCTTACACAATTATAACACACATTTTACTTTATTGTAATCAAAATATTGATAAGTTAAAATAATGATTATTGACTATAAAGTATATAAATTGGTATAATACCATTTTTATTGATATTTATTTTAGTATTTTAGATTTAAATTTCTTAAATTACGTTTTTTTTCTATGTTATCATCAAGTCAAATTTAATTGAAGCATAAATAAATACAGATATATTAGACATTAAGTCCCTTTGCTTCAGAAAATTTCCTACCAAACTATGTATCATTCCATATTGCTAATTTTTAATAATTATAGTTACTTTCATTTTGATTTTAATTATACTGATTATAATCAACAAATTTAATTTAAAAAAAAAAAAAATTAAGATGTACAATTAACATAATTTTTTAAATTATTTGTTTATATGTAACTATATACAATTTTTTTAAAGGCAGTACAAAAATAAGAATAAGAATAATAAAATCTGTACTTAACTCAGATTCTGTGGTTAATCCAGCTCCTTTTATTTTGATAAAACTTATTCATGTAACTTGCATAACAAATTGATTAAGCTAATTTCCTGGGATGCAGTGTTATATGAATAATATTTAACAAATATTTACTCAAGAATTATTTATCGTATTTTTTTGTAATTATCTTGTATGAGTGGTGAAAAATAGGCCATGTTTCCTCTATGTTTGTTTCTTCATTATAAACAAAATGTTCTTTGTTTCTTTATTAGTAATTACGATATTTTTCACGTTATTGTTTATTGCTGAGATCCTTGAAAACGATCCATTTATTTATTAATTCATTTCGTATCCCAGTTCAATGAAAGTTTAAACGAACAATTACTTATCGTAACGGTAATTATCATTCACTGAATCAATATTGAGATCATAGCTTTATGAAATAACCAAATTCAACAAGCTGAAAGAAGACAAATAAATTAATTTTTTTCTTCTTAAGGTAGGTGTGCTATACATGTATGTAACATAATGTGTGTAATAGTTTATGTGGCATTCTGGCTACATGGAGACGAAAACGAAAATACTGAGCGCAGCCTTCAAAACAAGACCGGAAAGATTACCGTGAATTGATGGTTTATGTAAAAAAATATAGTGTGTTGGTCGTTTTTATAGAGGAAGAAGAGGAAGTTGAGGAGGATAAAATGGGTAAAACAAGACTGAGATCTGAATTTAAGAGAGCATTAAAAGATTTAAATGGCAGAAAGGCTCCTGGAATAGACGGAATACCTGTAGAATTACTGCGCAGTGCAGGTGAGGAAGCGATTGATAGATTATACAAACTGGTGTGTAATGTTTATGAAAATGGGGAATTTCCATCAGACTTCAAAAAAAGTGTTATAGTTATGATACCAAAGAACGCAGGGGCAGATAAATGTGAAGAATACAGAACAATTAGTTTAACTAGTCATGCATCAAAAATCTTAACCAGAATTTTATACAGAAGAATTGGGAGGAGAGTGGAAGAAGTGTTAGGAGAAGACCAATTTGGTTTCAGGAAAAGTATAGGGACAAGGGAAGCAATTTTAGGCCTCAGATTAATAGTAGAAGGAAGATTAAAGAAAAACAAACCAACATACTTGGTGTTTATAGACCAAGAAAAGGCTTTCGATAACGTAGACTGGAATAAAATGTTCAGCATTTTAAAAAAATTAGGGTTCAAATACAGAGATAGAAGAACAATTGCTAACATGTACAGGAACCAAACAGCAACAATAACAATTGAAGAACATAAGAAAGAAGCCCTAATAAGAAAGGGAGTCCGACAAGGATGTTCCCTATCTCCGTTACTTTTTAATCTTTACATGTAACTAGCAGTTAATGATATTAAAGAACAATTTAGATTCGGAGTAACAGTACAAGGTGAAAAGATAAAGATGCTACGATTTGCTGATGATATAGTAATTCTAGCCGAGAGTAAAAAGGATTTAGAAGAAACAATGAACGGCATAGATGAAGTCCTACGCAAGAACTATCGCGTGAAAATAAACAAGAACAAAACAAAAGTAATGAAATGTAGTAGAAATAACAAAGATGGACCGCTGATTGTGAAAATAGGAGAAAAGATTATGGAGGTAGAAGAATTTTGTTATTTGGGAAGTAAAATTACTAAAGATGGACGAAGCAGGAGCGATATAAAATGCCGAGTAGCACAAGCTAAACGAGCCTTCCGCAAGAAATATAATTTGTTTACATCAAAAATTAATTTAAATGTCAGGAAAAGATTTTTGAAAGTGTATGTTTGGAGTGTCGCTTTATATGGAAGTGAAACTTGGACAATCGGAGTATCTGAGAAGAAAAGATTAGAAGCTTTTGAAATGCGGTGCTATAGGAGAATGTTAAAAATCAGATGGGTGGATAAAGTGACAAATGAAGAGGTATTGCGGCAAATAGATGAAGAAAGTAGCATTTGGAAAAATATAGTTAAAAGAAGAGACAGACTTATAGGCCACATACTAAGGTATCCTGGAATAGTCGCTTTAATATTGGAAGACAGGTAGAAGGAAAAAATTGTGTAGGCAGGCCACGTTTGGAGTATGTAAAACAAATTGTTGGGGATGTAGGATGTAGAGGGTATACTGAAATGAAACGACTAGCACTAGATAGGGAATCTTGGAGAGCTGCATTAAACCAGTCAAATGACTGAAGACAAAAAAAAAGGTCGTTTTTAAAATTTTTTTAAGGCTAATTCTGATTTTGAATTGTTAATAAAAATGACTAGACCGAAAGTAACAAAATAATATTAAAAATTTAATTAAGTAATTATTGCAGTGGAATTTATTTTCATACTTCTGATCTGATTAATTTCTTGTTAATTTTCATTCGTTCACACTAGTTTACTGAGAATAGTGTTTAATATTTTTATCATTGGTGAATAAAGGGTTGAATACTCGATCCACTTTTATTTTAAATCTTCTGTACCAGGTCCATTCGTAAGTTTTTTAGCTTCTCTTTGAAATTTGTCTATCAGACATCGCCTTCTTTTCAACTTTAGTGTTATTTGTTCTTATTTCTCTACCGATTTCACTCCTTACGTTTCATTTTTCACGAAAACGACGTAATTTAAAGACAGCTGGAGGATTAATGAATATGACGAGCGATGATATTTTTAATAGAATTGTTTTGAGATATCCTCTAACATTTCTATCAGCAATTGTGATAACTTATGGATAACAAGATTTTGCTATAAACAAGACGAATATTGTAACATTTATTAATAACATGCATTGATTTTAGATATTATAGCATGCACTGTTAAACTTGGCGTAACATTTAGTAACACGTTACGCTACGAGGATCGTTTTCTAAAGAGAACTATTTAATAGAATAAATTATACTGATTGATGTTCAAGATGGCATCCCTGAAATTATCAATATTGTAAAAGAATTTTCATTATTATAACTTCTGTTTTTTTCAAACTGTCAGCTCTGCTTTAGGCATTTACCGTGATAAGATTTCTATTTTCTAAAGGTAAATAAAACCTTGTTAAAATAGTATGGTAAAAAGTGTATTACCAGAATAGGAAGTTTCGACTGACGCTCAACAAATTACTGAAATTTGTAGTGTGACTATCGGAACTAACCGTTTAATTATCCATGATAAGCTGAATTACTGCAAATCATGTTCAGTAGGGTGGGGGAGTTACGAGTCAGTTAACTCAAATTCTCTTTGATGGCAAAAATAATGCAGCAAGTCTTCACTGTTAATTTCTGCAATGGTATAGGAATAACACGGTAGCCTTAAAAAAGTCCATGCGTTATTTCTATACAAAATCCAATAAGTTTTAAAAGCACTGCTTTGCGCTTTGCTAATACTTTCCTGTTCTATACTAAGCTTCTGACATTTCGGTAAAAACTAGAATTCTTAATTTTTTTCACCTTTCCTGTCATTTTCCTTAAAATTGTTTTCCTTTCCTGTCATTTTCCTGTCATTTTCACCTTAAAATTTTCATCTATAAATACTGTGTCCAAATGATATAAATTCCCCCACCTGTACCTATTATTACCAATGTTTGCTATATAAAGAACAAGCAGCATTAGATAAATTATCTGTGTGCAAGAGTTATAGAGAATTGACCAGTCCTTTCTCCTGTAGAAGCATAAAATATTTGTTAATGTGTATGATGATTTACATAGAATTTTTTTTTCCTGTTTAGCTTCTGGGAATACCGTCAGGTATTACTTCAGGGGATGATATGTATGAGTAAGTGAAGTGTGTAGTCTTGCACAATCATAGGTTGACCTGACCTGAGACGTGTGGTTAATTGAAACCCAACCACCAAAAAACACCGGTATCCACGATCTAGTATTAAGATCCGTATAAAAGTGGTTTACTAGGATTTGAACTTTGAATTCTTGACTTACATAGAGCTTAGACATACATAGAATTTAGTGCTTAACATCATAGTTTACATAGAGCTTAATCTATCATAACCGATGTATACTTATCTGTTTTTCCTTTTGTAGAACTGAAATTTATGTTACTGTAAAGGAATGAAGAAATTCATAATTTAATAAGATAATTCAAATAAATTTTATAATAGACCATAACCGTGTTCCAAAAATAATTTTCTGGGTTTTTAATAATATTAATATTCAATAAAGCTTAAAAATTCTATATCATGAAGAGAAATTGCAATAGATAAAACAAAGGGATTAAATAAAAATTGTAAGCGATACGTACGGGCCAAATCGAAAAAAAAATCTATCATTTAGGTATGTTTTATTTGCTATATTTTTTCCTTTTCTCTGTGACGGCTTTTTATTATTAAACCAAAATGGTACATATATGCCTAATGATACTTTAAAGTGTTTCTGTAGAAAGAAAAAATAACATTCGTAAAATTAAAATAGGCCTTACAGACGGACTAAGTTTAATAATACTTCAGAAATAAAAAATGTTATTCTACTTTGATAATATTATTATATCTTGTTTCAACCTGTAATATAGTACAGTGAATACAAACTGTTTTTATAAGATATAGTGGAAACATATTATTGTATAAAGAACTTCAACTTTCAAACAATATTAGACGTGATTTGTTTTTTGTAATTGTATTAAATCTTATTAGTAAATTCAAACATTTGTTTAACACAAAAACTATTCAGATGACAAGTATAACTGGCAGTATATATTGAACTTGTATTATGTAGAATGTCCTATAATCTTAAACTCTATACTTGTAAGTTAACCTTCAGTCTTAAATTACAATTCTAAGTCAAAGCATTATTGTTTATAACGTTGCTGGTTGCGACTAAAGTTACATTGTGAAAGTTCCATTGCATTGATAAGTTGAAACAGCAAATTGTAAACGCGGGGAAATTATAAATAAAGTTGAAATTTAATTCAAATAACTATGATACGAAAAACAACTAAATATTTGCTTACCTTTGGCACTACCAAATATTTCCCAAATTCTTTTAAACATTTGGAAATCCAGGAATATAATACAGAGATTCTTAAGTACGTTATATTATTAAAATAATTGATGCAATAAATGATATAAAATAAATCTTTTTTTTTTTTTATGAATTAGTAAAAATATAACTAATTCATGAATAATTTTATTTCATGAATTTAATTTAAAATAATAATAAACAAGTAATAAAATTAACAAAATTAAATTTAAGGTGCTTAAATTGCGTTACAACCGATTTTAAGCAGTTTATGTGTTTCTCTGAGAAGTGTTTCTCAACCTGGGGGTAGCGAAATCACCCTACAACTTAAGACATAAACAATAATAAAAAACAGGCAGTGGCTGGGACTGGCCGACAGAAGTGAAAACTTAAAATAATGAATACCGATTAGTGGTGTATAATTATATTTGAATATATTACTATTTCTAACTTGTGCTAATTTTATTAAAACATATATTTAAATGATTGTATAATGAATTGAAAAATATTAACAACAAAATTTATATTAATTTTATTTATTAATTATTAGTAACAATAAGAAAATATTTACGTGTCAATAATGGTGTGTATTATAGTTAACAATGATACATTTTATTCTATGTCTGAAATGTTTACATTATTTGTATTATCATCATGTTCTAAAAATGAAAAAAATGGTTTGTGGTAACTGAAGTATGAAATAAATACTCCCGAATGAAATTTATTTAAATATCTTGTAAACACTGCGTCTATTGTTGTGCCATATCTTGTAGTACTTATATTTTTATCGTTTGACATTGTTGTATAATTATATAGTGGCGTGTGTGTGTGTGTGTGTATATATAATACATATACATACATAATACATAATATTATGCCGTATATGCTTTTTGAATGTAAGTGTCACATGCACACGTTATAATAAAAAATATAAATATGAAATACATTTTTGATGTACTCACTTTTTTATCCAGTACTCTACACAAATGTTATAATGCGTTACACTGAATTTAAACAATTATTATGAGTACGTATTGAAATATTTCATATAAACTTTGACATATAATAAACATGTGTATATCTATACAAGCACAACCGAGAACCAACGTGGTACGGTTCATACTCTATCTTTTCCGTATACTAATCTATACGTCTACGCGTGTATGGACACGTATATTGAAAGAGAGAAAGAGCGGGTGAATTATTGTGAATCACCGGCAGTTTTTTCTCCCACCTCCCATCCTCTTCTTTCGTTTTCCTGTTTAGCCACCGGTAATTACCGTTCAGATAATACTTCAGAGGATGAATGAGGATGATGTGTATAAGTGGAAATGAAGTGTAACCTTGTACAGTCTCAGTTTGACCGTTCTTGAGTTGTATGGTTACCCAACCACCAAAGAAAAACCGTATCCACGATCTAGTATTCAAATCCGTGTAAAAATAACTGACTTTTCTAGGACTTGAACGCTGGAACTCTCGACTTCGAAATCATCTGATTTAGGAAGACGCGTTCACCACTAAATCAACCCGGTGGGTACCTCCATCCTCTGGTACTACATGTTATACTATATATGCGTATATATATATATATATACGCATATATATATATATATATTCTCGCTCTCTATGCCTTTTTCTCTTTTATATATATATATATATATATATATGCTTAGGGTCTTGTGTTACGTTACAGATTATGATTACGAGGCAGCAATTTTTTTTTCCCGTGTTCCCATGTAATTCGTATGTACAAAAAAATCTGACACAACGCACCTAAAGAAGTTTTCACTTCAATGATTTATGAGAAAAAAATCATTCATTATAAATATTTTACTTACGTTCATAATTACAAATGTAAACAAAATAAATTAATGAGATGGTTGCTTTTATTTTTCATTTAAAATTTTTTATTAGTTGTACTATGTTAGAGATACAGAAAAGCTGATTGTTTTCAAATGATAAAAAACGATTCCTACATTTATTTTTTAGCGCAACCAGAAACTAGACTAAGAACCCTTTTCGTAGAGGTAAGACGTGGCGAAAGGGATTAATATTTTCAATGCTTTAATAGTTTAAAATGCGAAATACATCAGATAAGTAAGCCAACAGCAACATATAATCATTATTCTGTAAAAATATTAAGAATACCTTTGTTTGTCCTGGGAAATATTATTAATTCATCTCACAATTCCAATAACCGGGTTAACGCTTTCTCTCGCGATAACCATCTAACTTATGTACGGAAAAGGAGATTTTTTTTCTTTTTGCCCATGTCATCGCGTAGTTTAGCAAACAACCTATTCTGTAACGGTCGACTTTTAATAAAATTAACCAGTTTTACAGCTTTAAAAAGAATTTTATTGAGAGTCTACGGAGAATTTTTTGTGGCAAGAGCATGTCTGTGAAGGAAGTAGCGTGTTCATTCCACCCTTGGTGTAAGATGATCGTTTAATTTTTTTCAGAAATCCACTGTTCTTTCCTGTTATCGCCTATAACTACAATACAACACTATAATTGTACAATACATTTTACCCATCTATGTTATAGTTTTTTTAGTAGCTTGGTAAGAAACATAAAAAATACATTGTCCTCTTGTATTACCAGTAACTGATTTGCAAAAGAACATATTTTCTTTGATTTATCTATCTCTATCGCATTCATATCTCGTAAAACATAAGAACTGAGAAATGTTTGCCACATCTGTTGGTTGATTTATCAAACTGAATACTAAAAATTTCACTTAACTTTGAACTAACTTGCTTAATTATCAATCGTGAATAACAAGTAGGAGCTTGTTGACTTGTCAAAGTACCCAATTTTTTTTTAGAAAAATTCGAAAGAGTTACTTTTATAATCTGAATGTTTAGTTTCCAAGTGTTGAATTAACTTTGATGTCTTCATGCTTTCATCGGAGAGGACTTAAAAGCAAACAATACACTGTGACTTTCCATGTAATGAGATAAAACCATAATTTAAATAATTGCCATTGTACAATCTTGTCTTTTTACCAATCGATTCTTTTGATATAGATGGCTCACTTCGTTTTTTCATAAATTTATTAATTTTGTGTAATGATCTGAAAAAAAAAATAACTACGATATTAATAATTATACTGCACACTAAAAAAAACGAAACCTCAATTATTACTATCAGTATTTTCATTGAAGCTACGCTTTTGAAAACTTAAATAAAGGCACCAGACGCACGCTTCGTATTCGAAACTAAACTGAAGTTCTGTAATCCCTTACGCTTCTTTTATATTGCTGAGAGCACGACGTGTTCAAAGATGTCAAATGCATGTTCGAACAAGACGCTCTAATAGCAAACTTTTTGCAAGCAGACAAAATTAGAAGGAGCAGTACACATCAAGTTGGAACCTCTAAGTTGCTCACTTATACACTTTATAAATGCATGTTCATAACCGTCGCTATCAACGCAGGTAAATATTTTTAATTAGGTTTCATTGGGTTGTGGTTGGAGGGTCGCGAAATATTTTTTTTTTTTTTTTTTTAATTTTTGGTGGTCGTGGAGCTAAAACAATTCAGAATCACTGCTTTAATGCAAATACAAATTAGCATCTCTAAGCTGTAGATAATTATCATGTAATCTATCCCATTAGGACTGTTTCAACTAAATGCATATAACAGACTTACGTTTAATCTGATTAAGGCTGCCCAATTCGATTTTACTAACGCGAAAACTCCTATTTACAAAATAATAATTTAACAATTGTTAATAATTTCCACAAAACATTATAAATTGAAATCAATATAGTATTTGGACATTTATTTATCCAACAAGATTTTTTAATTATACTAATCTTGAAGGTATACTAATTAATTTAAAAAAGATAAAAAGGTTTTTTCAAAACATCAACAAAAAGTCGAGGATGAGTTTTTCTATTTCCCCGCATCTTTCTTTTAAATTATACTTCATTAATGAAATTTTATCTAAAAAATAGAAGGAAAACTTGAGAATAAAATATCCTATTAAATCACTCTTTAACCTTCCGTTTAACGTCCGTAACTTATCAACCATTTAGATAAGTAAATGTTATAAAAAGTTGAACTAATTCTAATAAACTAAGGAAGAAAAATCTGAATGTAATAATCAAATAATATAATGACACAGATAAATTGTTACTTGTAAATGAGATTGCGATTAAAAGTTTTGCGCCATTGCAGGTGATATACTCTTACAAAAAAATGGTTAACTGGAACTTAGGACTTGACCATTACAGCACTTTTTCCTCTCCGCATCAGTTATGTAGCAATTATATCAAAATATATTTTTTTTATTCATCTACCACTTTTTTCTCCTCGTAATAATGTATACTTTTAATTTAATTCTCTGTACATTTTCTTATATACATTATCTAAATGAACGCACCTTAGGTTAATCTTTTAGAAGAAGTTTTTTTTTTATCTTCAGTCATTTGACTGGTTTGATGCAGCTCTCCAAAATTCTATATCTAATGTCAGTCATTTTATTTTGGTATACCCCCTACATCTTACATCCAAGAATTTGTTTTACATATTCCTAAGTTGCCTGCATGCAAAGTTTTTCCCATCTACCTGTGTCTCCAATATCAAAGCAATTATTTCAGGATGCCTTAATATGCAAACTATAAGTCTGTCTCGTCTTTAAATTATATTTTTCGAAATGCTTTGGCAAATGCGGCAAATCAGTTTGCCGCAAAAACTCTTCATTTATCACTTTATCCAACCATCTGATTTTTAACCTTGTCCTATAGCACCACATTTCAAAATTTCCTAATCTTTTCTTTTCAGGTACTACGATCCTTCAAGTTTCACTTCCATATAAAGCTACCTTCCAAACATTTATTTTCAAAAAGGTTTTCTGACGTTTAAATGAATTTTTGATGTAAGCAAATTATATTTCTGACTGAAAAGCTCGTTTTTCCTGTGCTATTGAGCATTTTATATTGCTCCTCCTTCATCCATATTTAGTAATTCTACTTCCCAAATAATAAATTTTTTATTGAACAATTAATAGAGGTTTTTTTGTAATTGTATGCGCGCAAATTCCTAATAAAATAATCAAAAATCGTTTTCTTGTTTTTTAAGACAAATTTTATTTTATTAATAAAATGGCTTAATTAGTGGAAACCTATCTCAGTATAAAATAACATCACCAGATAGTTTTCTTCTTTAATGAGAAACAGTTTATTTAGTTTCAGACTTATCAAATATATTACACCACGATCAGTACAGGTATTTTTCAGTTAAAATGCACTTATTTTACATAAATTAATGCATATACAAATATACTTTATACTAAGTTAAAAATAAATAACATTGAAATTACGCTTTCTTTGTAAACAGTTGCAATTCTATAAATTTATGGATCGTTCATATAAAAGCAACACGTTCAATTTACTAAGGTTCAAGAAAGTACAGGTTTAATTAAGATTTATATTACCTTGTATACAACCCGTAAGAATGTTTTATTGTACTTTACTTGGTTTCCGCCCATAGCAATGTTGGATTAGTTACCTGATATTAGTTTAACATGTATGGGTTTCATCTTAACTTGAAATATGAACCAAAGATTTACAATAACAATCTAATTTGTGTTAATTTAATCAACTAGTGTGCATAAATTATTCTACAAGTTGCATATCAATTTTTTTTTAGTATTTAACGTTTTTATATAAAAATTCTATGAACAGTTAGGTTACATAACCTATCGTTCACTTTTTGACTATTCAACAACATTTATTGCTATTAAGGTGAGACTACACTGGATATTGATTTGGCTACCGTATCGCATTTGAGCGGGCATGCAATAGAGCCTTCAGACCTAATGTGAATTCAGGTTGAATTCAAATCCGTATAGAAGTAACTGCCTTTACTAGAATTTGAACCTTATAACTCCCTACTGAACTCTCTCACCTGATTTGCGATGATGAGTTCACCGCTTGACCAACCGGTTGATTGTGGGAAATACTGTGTATTACGAACATTGTATTTCAACATTCTGAACTGCTACTTACTAAATAAAATCATAATGTTTCAATTCCTTATAACTCATCATCGCTAATATCGTCAACGCTAATATTTAAATTACAACCATTTATATCATTATTATCGCTACCGCCATTTACATTAATAACGACATTTTAAATGGCGTTATCAATTAAAGGTTATTAAAGACAAATAAGATGTTTCTATTTTTTTGACATGGTCTCATCTTGATTTCCATTCGGCATTCGTAATTTAATTTGCTCGTTTTTCAATTAACGGTGATAATAATTGACATTAGTATCACCTAATTTAAAATATAATTTTTTTCTTCACGGCACACATTTTTAAAACAGTCAAAAGTTTTTCAATCAGAAGTAATTCTGGAGAATAAGAAGACAAAATCAAAACAACGACCTTTCTTGGCTAAAAATGAATCGATTTTAAATAATGTAACACACGGCTTAAGCAGTTTTATTAAAGTGTAACAGTTCTGATTTCAACATTGTTTTTGTAAATGACACGTTATTTTAAACAAGCCAATCGATCATGTCTGCTTTTCGCGAGTTTTAATTCAAAGCGCGGTTCAGATGTACGTTATGTACGAAGCATTGTCTATGACGATGACTGAAGTAGAGGAAAGGTAGGAGGAATTAATTAATTGTTGTTTTACCCACCGATCAATATAATTCATATCGTCACGGTAATCTCCTATTTTAGTACCATATTTAAATATAAAAAGCGCGTTCTTGACAAAACTTTCACGAATTAACTTCAACAAAATGTCTGTTATCTACGGACATTTTATTTGTTTACCGTTACAAAATTTTTTTAGGAGTTCTACAGTCTTTATCGGGATTATTTTTTGCTCAGTATAAATTTTTTCAACTCTACTGAGTTAAATTCTCATAGCTTGGGCGACACGTTTCAGAACTTTTTTAAGAAGGATCTTCCACCATGTGCCTCTTTATCATAAATTTAAAACCATTAAACACCGCTCCTCTCTTCTGACTGTGGATAAGTTATACCCCCAATTTTTTTTCGTACTTCACAATAATTTCACGTTCCGTGATAATAAAGTGAAATTATAATATCATCCTACGTTAAACGTATTGTAATCTAAAGAAACACAATCCGATAACAACTGAAAATGCAGAAATTAAAAAAAAATTACAATGATGTCGATTATTTTCGTAAACAAAACAAAACACGATGTACGCACAAAAATAGTATAATACACTCACAGAGACACCAACTTACACAAATGCAGTAACAAATACACTTCGACAGCAAAGAAGCTACTGAAGAAATGCATACCCTTACCGCCGAAATGTGTTGTCTCTATGGAAACGCTTCAAGACAAACATATTTCGGTTTGCAACATACCCTTTTCTTTTTTCTTGTTTAGCCTCCGGTAATTACCTTTCAGCTAATACTTCACAGAATGAATGAGGATGATATGTATGAGTGTAAATGAAGTGTTGTAGTCTTGTACAGTTTCAGTTCGACCATTCCTGAGATGTGTGGTTAATTTAAACCCAAACACCAAAGAACACCGGTTTCAACGATCTAGTATTCAAATCCGTGTAAAAATAACTGACTTTAGTAGTACTTGAACGCTGGAACTCTCGACTTCCAAATAGCTGGTTTGGGTTCACCATTAGACCAACCCTGTAGGTTTGCAACATGCTCTATCAATGGAATTAGGAAGATCTTAGAAATTGTTTTAAATAACATATTTTTAGCAATATCAAGAATATCTCAATATTAGATTGACAATGTACTGATAGAACAAGAAAATTGTTAACTGGATTTTATTAACTCATCTTCAGGAAAAGGTTAAACATAAATCAATTAACTAACGAATGGATATATTATTTATGGTAAAAGAATTAACATTAAAATGGTGATACTCTATGGTGAAACTTAAAAATTTTGTTGTGATCTAACAGAAGATTTATTTTTAGTTTGCAATCACAAAAGATTCCACTGCTTTATCATTGTGAAGTAACTCCTAACCTATTATCATGAATTAGATAAAAAAGTATTCTTTTTTAAATGGGTTTATAATAGTAATAAAATGCTGTATAAATTTTTCAAAAACGTATTAAATTTTGTAAAAAGAACTTTCAAACACGCTATGTAACATTAGGATATCTACTAAAAAAAGTATATCTGCAATGTATTTCACTAATTTTTCTTGGCAGTTGTTACTTTACTACTTTTCTGTGCCATTTTACATTTTAGTAAATACTTAAATGTAAAATATATAATATAATATTACACTGTTATATATTAACTAAATTAGTTTTTTTTTTTATTTATTGTTTAATCATTAATATTAGTCAACAGTTTGAAAGTGTATATTTTCGAGCACTCAACTTTAACCATTTATTATAAAATGACTGTACAGTGTATAAATACAAGCCAATTGCAGAGTATATTTCACATAGAGATCAATAATTCACTTTTGCTGTTAATTTGCCGCTGTTGTACTGTTCATTTTTATGATATCAGAGTACACTAGGTTAGTAATTATTCACACTATACTATATTGCTGTTGATAGTTGACTACTTAATAAAGGTTAGAGTATATATATATATATATATATATATATATATATATATATATATATATATATATAGTAACAAATAATATTCTATCAAATAGAATTTACTGAATTAATATAATTCCTAGTAAAATAATTAGTAATGGTTGCTTATAAATTAATACAGCAATAATTATTTTAGTGGTGTTATTTAATGGCCGATACGTTTGAAGCTTAATAACTCGATTCATAATAATAGAAAGTTACCCAAAGCTTTATTTACTTAATTAAATTACTGTTAAACTATATAATTTTATTTTATTATTAAAATTATTCTTCAAAAAACTAACGAAAGTCATTATTTAACCATTTTTTCCACTTCCTCTTATTAAAGTACTTTTTAACCTCATTCGTTTGCAACGTCAAAAAATTAAATAAAAAGTTTTCAAAGAGTTAGACAAGGGAATGGACTTCACTTTTAATCACTTTTATTCAACTGTATTCTGGAGAACGTTTTCCGAGAATAGTGGAAAGAGTTAAAGGGAAAGGGTTAAGGGAATTAAAACATCTTTATGGGTTCAAAATATAAGAAGATAAAATTTGATTCTTTTGTATTTGCAACAGTTTTTTTAAGAAAACATTAACGACACGAAAACCCAAATAGAGGTATTAAAAGAAGTTGTAAAAAAAAAAAATAAATGGCCTAAGTATTTCTTTGAAAAAAATGGATGTATATCGAAAGAAAAAGAGTGAATAACAAGAAGATAAAAACAAAATATGGAACAATATTTTGAAGATAACAGTTCAAGTGGAATGGCTCCAACCAAATGATCAAGAAAAACATTCACTACACAACAACTAACCGAGAATGAAAATAGCATATAAATAGAAAATAAAATGTTTTTTATTTATTGTTCATTTAGATCGAGACAAAAGTAAGACACTTTAACTCGGCAGTGAGACCAGAAATATTGTACGCATTATCTGAACGGCATTAGAAATTTCAAAATATTAAGAATCTGGAGTGAAGAATACTAAGAACTAGTCCGGGAAGTGGATGAAAGGGGACAACACAAATTGAGAACCACAGATGAACTTATAAAAAAGAAGGGATGTATAAAACAAAAAAAAGGTAATGAGATAAAGAAGGCTCAATTACTTCAGACATATAACTGATAGATGGAGTAAGGCTAACTAAAACTACTTCTATAAAAAATAAATAAATAAAAACTAATGGATGGAGAAAACGTTAAGCATATTGAAAAGATAGATAGTGAAGAACAAAACAGTTCTGGACAGGGAAGATACGGATAAATAATCAAAACGTTTGAAAATTTTCAGGATAGTAACAGATGAGAAGAGTAGGTTGCTTCGAGGAGAAAATGAAAGCTGTGAGAGTTTGATTAAGAAGTACTGGGAGGATGTAGGATTGAGAAGAAGAGTAAATAACGATTTTTAAGCACGGTCCGTAAATGGCTTGCACGAAAAAAATATGTTTATTAACTAATTTTTCTCAATGCCTTTAAGACAATCTAATTTTATTATTAACCACTTTTAATTTTGAGATTTTTTTTTTTAAATAACAAAAAGGTATTAGTAAAATGTATTGTTTTCGTATGCATTCAACAATCATTATGACGTCGCCGATGTATTATAAAAAATATATTTCTTCCGAGTAAATTAAAAAAAAAAAAGTATTAAATACTGTTTTCTTATTCGCATTACTATTACAAAAACGAACAACACTTCTTTTTATTTTATATATATTTTTTAACAATTTCTGACAAATAGTTTTTTAGTTGGTATTTTACCATAAATTGTAAAAGCATTAGTTCAAATTTATCCAGGAGTAATATAAATAATAAAAAAAAAAAAGCATATTAAAAAAATAGCCAAGGGGGTCCACCCTCTGGAGTCTGGGATCGAGGCAAACCCTGAAGCCGACCCAAAGGCTCCTCCGGGCCTCCCGTGGATACGGGGTGAACTCCACGGCCCCAAAACTCGCTTCATTCGCCATTCCCATCTAGCCAGAGTGCTCTTCTCGTCCGCAGTGTTCGATAGGATCATTGTTGTGAGAATAATACTGTTAAATTACGATTAAAATATTCAAACTATATAAAAACCTGAAAAAGAAACTAAATTACAAAAAACAGAATAATAGTAACTATGATAACTACCATAGAAGTACAACACCTGTGACAACGAAAAATTCATAACTTTTTCTGTTGCCATGAAATACAATAATGATGTAAAAGGATTTTTTTTCTTTAATACAAAACTTCACCCCCAAGGGGTCTAGGGCGTCGGTGGTTTTAAACCTTACCTAGGATAACACAACTGTATCCTGCAAAACTGAAACCAATCTGTCGTTTTGTTCTCGCCTGTACCAGTACAAACAAACAGACAGACAGTCAGAAGGCAGACAAACAAACTTTCGGATTTCTATATAAGAAGAATAAACGATTAAAGAATATTAAAAAAAATTATACATTTCACGTGGGAGTAAATTCAAGTAAAGTTAAAAGTAAACCAAAAGGGTATTTTTCTATAATTCTTCTGCAATTTTTTTTTAAAGACATTTCCTTAGAAATAAGTTATTGTTAAAATAGTGCTTGGAAAAGGATAAACTGCCCAAGATTTCTTACTATTAAGTGTCAAGAAATTTTTATTATATGATGTCTATCATATATTTCAAATTGTTTGTTAACTATGTAACGCGACAAGTGTAGCATTACTAACAACGTTTTCAAATTAATCATTATTATTTATTTTAATTATTTATTGGGCTTTCCCTGTTACGCTTAGTTTTTGTTTCCCGTTTTAATTTTGTAAAATTCTTGTAGACATTAATATGATGATGTCTCATTAATAATTGATCTCAGATTAATTAATTGCAAAATAGATTTATAATCTTAAAAAAATAATTATTTAATTATAAAGAAATTATTTAGTGTTAAATTTATTGTCTCTTTAAATAATTGCTATTAGAAAAAAAAGAAAAGAATTTTTGTTATCATTATTATTTTTACACGTTTAATGTACTTCTTTTATGTATGTTTTACAATATCTGATAAGGTTTATGATGAAAACCCGGCTTGTCTACTTTTGATGCTTCATTTCTTTCTATCCTTTTTATTTCTGTTCCCTTTTTATATTCCTATTTCAAAAGGGATTAAGACATTCAGCTTTTCCTGATAGATGCTTCAGCTCGTTAAGTTTATTGGCTACCTTTGTTTAACGGTTAAACCCTGTTTTATACGTCGAGTCGATCCATGACATTGTTTCTTCACATTAGCTAACTACATCAACAACTTACCGGCTACAGTTAAAAACTTTATACCATATTAGGTCTTCCACATCTTTTTTTTATATCTTTATGTGCACCAACCAACTTAAAAATGTAGTGATTTAAAAAAAACACGATTACAAGTATTTTTTTATATGTATGTAAAATTATAAAATATTATTTATATTTTAATCTTATTTTTTGATTTAATAGTGTGCTTAGTTAGAAATTTAGGACTAGATGCTCCTTTCCATGTCAGTCTCCTATCCAACCAAATTACACTTAGGGAAAAAAATTGTTACCTGGACTATTACAATGGAAATGTAAGCGGGCTTATAATAAAGGTAAAAAAATTAATGCGCGAGCGGTGGTGGTAGAGGAGTGATTTTTCTATGTTTTATTATAAGGCCCTTTACGGTTTCCACTTATAAAAATGCATGTAACAATGTTTCCCCCTCTAAATGAGTTATTTCGATTCGTCTATTAATATTATGCGGCATGTAACGGTACTCATTTTGAAAGTTAGATTCATTCACTGTACTCAAATTAACACAACTAAATATGGTTAATTAGATCAATGTTTTAGATTCACCAAACAAGTTTCACGTCTTGAATTGCAACTCTTAAAGACATTCAATATGGTAGATAAGGCATTGCTGTCATGACGCGATGTCAATAACCAGAGTAACATTTGGAACCTTCTGAGAATTGCATTTTTAAGGATATACTAGCGGACCCGACAGACGTCCTGACGCGGCATTATTCTGTAATAAATGCACACACATAAATATAAGTAACTTAATTAAGTTAAAATTAGCAGGAATGTGTTCTAAATTTCATTAAAATGACTATTAGTATGATATTATCAGTTTGTGATTGTTGTATTATTGTAATGGGTTTATTGATTAATTATTGTAGTATGGTTAATATTTATTTTCACTAAATATTGAGATGTCCGACGAAAATTGAATTAAAAAATCGAAACGTCGTAAAATTAATAATTAGTGTAATTAATAAATTTTCATCCACATTACTACTAATTTTCATTTAACATCATTCTAAACAGTACCTCCTACATATTTTTATTTTTTATTTAAAAATTTTAATGTTTCATAACCATGTAACAGCTTAATTAATCAATTAATAAAAAAATTAAAGCACTGTAAAAAAGCAACGTAGTTAAAATTTTAGTAGAAATTTTTATAATTTTTCTCATTCTTTATTTTAACATATATTTTACCAAATTTTAGATAATTGTAAATTAAAAATAAGTTTAGAAAACTTTTTATAAAATTAATCAGCTAAAACATTATAAATTCAATTTTTTAAATATATTTTAAACTATATTATAAGAAACTTATATTTTAATTTTATAAATGTTATTTATTTTACAAACTTAAATTTTTATTTTCAAAGAGCCGTTCAATACTTCATAAGTTGCATAGAATCAAATGAGAACTGACAATTTAAATTTGTAGGTTAAGTTGATTGTTATTGAATGCACGTGTATACATCATTAAAATTCATGAAAAATCATGTAAAATACTCACTTCAATACTGCACCTTACAAATTTGCACAATGTATATTTTTTAATTTCACTTTAAAACGTTATTTCAATAAATAATAATATAATATTTCACAATACGCGCACAATTCTAAACGCGATCGCAGTGCTACCTACTTGTTACTTAATCAGTTGTGATTTTGTTTACATTGGCAACGGCTATACGGGCTCTTTGTGAATGGTCGTTGTGTTTGACAGCGGCCATCTTACATTGATCTGATTGGTTTTTTTTTGTTTACATTTCCATCTGATTTATTAGCCTCTTATTTATTAAAAAACTGTTTTCTCGCGATTTTTTGTATTACAATAATAACACAAAATTACGAAATATTTTTCTCAATTTGATCGCAGCACCAACTGTCGTGACAAACTAAAATTAAAATAGAATATTATTGAATATTCGATGCTGCGACGGTAGTGCAGTCTGCCGGATCCTATGTAAAACATTCAAAACTCAAATAGTTATAAATAAAAAATTAATTAAAAAAACGTTTTCCAGTGGACCAAATTGTGAATCTAAATCATTCTCGAATCCCCTTGAAGAGACACACAAAATTTCATCAAAATCAGTACAGCCGTTTAGGAGGAGTTCACTTTCATACACGCGCACACAAGAAATATATATATATATATATATATATAAAGATTGTCAGGGAAGATGTGAATCAAATAACGATCTTTTAAATATCCTCATAAAAAATCCTCGGCAGTAGTAATTTTTGGTGAATGGTAGGACCACTGAATGTTATCAGACCGAGAGAAAAGATATCTGAGGAATGCATTAAGCTTCCTCATTGGGAGTTCTTTGGGATAAAGAACCCTCCTGTAAAACCCTGCTTTCGTCGTGTTCCAGTTGCGTCATCTCAACTCAGGTAGGAAAAATTTTTTCAAAGCATATTTTTGCCGGCCTCCGTGGCGCGAGTGGTAGCGTCTCGGCCTTTCACTCGGAGGTCCTGGGTTCGAATCCCGGTCAGGCATGACATTTTTCACACACGCTACAAAACATTCATTTCATCCTCTGCGGAATTAATTGCTTGACTGCGGACCCGGAGGTATACAAAAAAATCATATTTGTAACGTTCTGGGCTTTCACTGTCAGAGAGACACCGTCATCATCGACAAAATAAAAATTGAGCCCGATAAAACGCTATACTGAAGTGGCACACCACATAAAGATTTTAGGATTATATAGTAGCCGCTCATGAAGTCTTGTGAGATATTATGTCCCCATTTTATTTGTTATAAAATTTTATTTGTATATAAAACCGTTGAGCGAGAACGTTGTTTCGTTATTCATAATGAGGGACCTTTCGAGGTTGTGCGTGTTATACAGCTGAACAATTTGTTGACACCAATGGGCAGGCAACTCTAATTAATCCTAGAAGAATTATCTGCAAAAATATTATAAACTCCAATTAATCTAGAAAATTCCTAGATGGTTTTTACGGGTTAAAATTTTAATAGTGGTGTAAAATTTTTAACACGATTCTCTCCGGAAATTCAAATGTTGGGAATACCGCCGTAGAGGTCCGCGTGGAATTCTCTCTAAGACTGTTCTCCGACGTACGGTATTTTCAGATGATCAGATGGAGTTTTGATGAGTACAATCTTCTGTATTCTGTACAGATGTAGTCTCACATCATTGACGTGATATCAATGATGTGCATCTCCAATTTTGTACATCTCCAATGTAATGTGTAAATGGGTTAACCCTTTACTTTCCTTAACGTACAATCCCTTGTAGAGCTGGTCTTCACCAAACTCTCGCTTTATGGATACAATCGACTTTCTTAACATAAATGAAATATGTGATGCCCTCATTTTATGACCAAAGTTCATTGCTCAGATAATCCAAGGCCACACGAATCCCAACTAATGCTGTTATCCACTCTCTTCATAACCCATAGCCCATGAAAATACTGTTGCCAATCCAAAGTGGGTAAAGTTAATTGCTGCACCCTTAAAAATTTATTTCTTTGTTTATTATTCAGCTGAGCTATTATACCTAAATCGATTTCAGTTAATATTTAAGAAAAAAATAATAATAATAATTGCCATTCAGCTCTCAGATTCATAGTAAATCAAATATACAGATTTCGCAACAAAAATGATAAAATACAAATCATTTATGTCGTGCTTCATTTGCAGTGATATCAAACAGTTGTCATCGCAGAATGCTAGAGCCATTATTTATAACAATAAGGAAACTACCCAAAGCAAATAAACAAAGAAAAAACGATCTATTTTCCTACTCCCTTCTTAATCCGTTTAAATATATTATTATTTACCCCTTACCAACCACACCGAAATAGTAAGAAAATTTAGCTCTAAAACTGATACTTTCACAGTAGTTAACAGCATAATAAATACGTTAAATTCTGATTGATGTTTATTACAAATTAGTGTTTTATATTCATTACACAAGAAGGATATATTCAGTAAAGCAAATTGTTGTCCTTTCATTCCTGATGATCTGTCATGCATGTTGGATTGTCACTATTCAGTACAGGAAGAAAATAAAATAATTTGCTTTTTTGACACCTTTTTCATATTTTAAAAAACAAATTTTCAATGAAATTTAATGTATAAAAGAATAAATTTTTAATTTTTGCAAGAAATATTTCTATTTGAACTTTGACTCTCTTATTGAATATTTCCTGTACATAGCTTTAATATCAAATGCAATGAATATAGTGTTTATTAAACACAGCGGTTTTCCTTTCAAACCACTGTTCAAGTCTATTTTATAAAACCTATGAATGATGTGAACAATTTTTATACGTGTTTAAATTAATGGAAAAATATAGGAAAATTCTGTAAATAACAAATGTATAAATAGAAACACTTCAAAATACATGAATTGATACAAAACCCTGCATTATGCTACAGAGAAAATCTCTGTTGAAAATGTTATAGAATGTAGACTATAGGGTAAGAGGTGTGAGGTTAAGTGTAGTGTTTTAATTTACGTATTCAAAGGTCGGTAATACGGCACTGAATAACAAATTTGCTTGGAGAATAAATCCAAAGCAGCACCATCAACTAAGCGCATGCATTTATTCGAATGTATCTGTACTTGCTGGAACATACCGTTCCCGTATTTATGTACATATGACCATTAGGTAAACTTTAACATTCACAGAAATGCTATTTTAAATAAACTATGAAATTTTTTTTTTCTATAAAAAAAGAGAAAATGTTTTTCCAAAATAATGAAAAAGTAAATCCATCACAAACTTTTTAAATGAAATGAAATTTGAAAGTTTACAGATTATCTTTTTAATATAATACATTTTTTTATATGAATTAACAACCTGCTTTTTGGCCGTTTATATAATTAAAAATATTAAACTGTCATAGACAAGAGAATTATGACTGTAACAACCAAAGAAAAAATAACTTATTTAACATAAAAATTATATCAATCATCTTCCATCGAATTATAGACCTTTAACTTATTAATCAAAGTAGATACACAAATAGTAGTAGTGTATGTGTGTATTATATCACGTGTATCTCGTGATTTATATATATATATATATATATATATATAAATCTCAAAACCTGAAATTACAAAATCTGTACAAAGTTATTTCACCTTATATTATTTTTTTAAATTGATTTTAAATCCATATTTTCGTTATAAAGTAGGAATTACTTTGTAAGGAATTCGGGTGGGAATTAAATCATTTCTAAGCTAAATGCTGTTACTTAATGTTAATTAAATACCTTAATAATAAAACTTATTTATTTATTTGTTTGTTTGTTTAATTATCAATAAATATAACTGTAACATTTTGTATGCAATAAAATATCCACTACACTTCAGCCATTTTTACTTCCTTGTACAAAGTAAAGGAAGTATTGTGATCGCGAAAAATTTCGGTTTTCAGGTTTAAACGGAAATATCCATTTTGATGATCTCTGAATCAATTTTGATTAGTTTCGACGTGACGTCTGTACGTACGTATGTATCTCGCATAACTCAAAAATGATTAGCCGTAGATTGTTGAAATTTTTGAGTTAGAACTGTTGTAACATCTAGTTGTACACCTACCCTTTTGATTGCAATCGACAGAACTAAACGTGTGAAAAAAGCCCAAAATCCAAAGAATTTGGATTTTGAAAAATTATTGAACTTTGTTTTGCCCTACTACTTTAATGTAGTGACTAATGTAGTACTTTAATGAAATAATTTCAGAAGTATATATATTTCTGAAATTATTTCTCCTATTGGATGTTGTAAAGTTTGACAAAATTTTACTCACCAAACCTCAGGTAATTTTCAATTTTTGAGAAATGTCTGTATATGATATTACACTTTTCGAAACATTATATATCAATGTAGAGGTAAAAATTAATAACTTTATGCTATTAAGCTTTTTCTTATTTAGAGGCTTTTGAAAATTTCATTTACCTCCAAATAATTATCTAACTGCATATTCTATTTCTGTATTTTTTTTTTAATCATAAGTTATTTCATTGATTTTATGTACACATATTTAATATATAATTTAAATTGCCATAAAACCAATGAAAAAATAATGCGCATTTTCATTTCTGCATTAGTTACTACTAGCTGCAGAGCATGCCTACGGCACGACTCCCCATCTAGGCCTTCTGGACTGGCTGCCCTGACGGACGGCGTCTTGCCGACAAACTAACCTTCCGAAAAAAATATCAACGGATTCTAAATGTAAAAATCGATAAATTTTTATCGAAAATAGTTGTGTTTTAAAATCTGCTACGAGATTGAAATTTATTAATCTATTACTGTTATTATTTATAAATATTTAAGAAAAAATCTTATGATTTTTTGATGGTTAGTATATTCAGTCATGTAAACATGTTCTTTCTTTTTGCTCTTATTTCTTGGTATTGCTTCTTCTTACTTATTGTTTACAAACAATTAAGAAAAAAAAATAATATGATTTTCTAACGGGCAGTATGTTCGATCATTAACAATGTTGTCAGCTAAGGGGGATGCACGCACAGACAGATATACATACAAATGCCCTTTTGTAGGCTAATATTAAATTAAATTTGATAACACGAGTTTCTACCTCTAATAGTACGTTTATTTTTAAGTTTATACAGAATTTTGAAAACTCATTTCAACATTTATCTAGTATTATTCAAATTAATGTAATAAAAATTTAAAAAATTAAATAATTTTTTAAATTAGGTACAACATTTTTGATAGGTCAATTGTAAAGTATTTTATTGGATATTAAGTTTTTAAACATTTTTTGTATATTTCATTTCAGAAAGTTAAAATATCAATTTTTGTTTTCAAATTATTTACAAAATAATAATGTTTTTCCTAACATCTATTGCACTGCATAATATTGAATTAAAGTAACAAAACTGATTATTGGTTCATGTGCTTTGTCCGTTCCCAAATAAATTTTAGTAGAATAACTATGCTAATTCCCGTGAAGTTTTAGTTACGAAGAATTAATTTTTTATTTAAAATGCATCAGGTTGACTAAAACGTATTGATCCTTTGGAGGCAAAAATTGAGAATACATTTTTTCTTATTGGAAAATAATGTTATGAGACTACATATTTGCTCAATTTTTTTCTACGAACTTCTGCTATTTTTCTTGCAACACCATAATTCCTTTCCTGCTGGTTTCTGGTTTCAAAAATTGGAACATTGTTTTCACAGGCCTTTTTTAAAATTAACACCACTCAGGGAGTTCTGATTATACAACAGGGATTATATTATAATCCCTGTTTATAATATATTTTTAGTTACACGGAGTTTAAATTGTATATTGTTATTATTTTTTACTGTTAAATAGCGTTTGTGTGTCTGTGTTTTTTTTTTACACGAGCAGCTCCGTTGATTAAATCGAAAATTTTTTGTACTCGGAAAGTTATTCATACATATGAATAATTTTTAAAAGATTTTTAAGTCAAATTTTTAAGCAAATAATTATTTTTTTTAAGTAATTATATTATTTTAATAATTTAATTATAATAACAATATATTAATATTAATTAATTATAGTTTTATAATAACTGAAATTTTAAGTAATTAAAAAAAAAAATTGATCAATTCTTTTTGTTTGTAACGGTCGGTCCATTACAAGATTTTATGTAAATGAAATAATATAAATTTATTACCTATTAAGTATCCAGTTGAGGTTCAAGGGATTAACTTGTATATAATACAAACTTTTTTTACTTGATACAGTACATTGGACATCTTTAACCATTTTTTATTACTTTTAATAGGCTCAGTTTTTCATCCGGAGGTCCTCGGTTCGAATCCCGGTCTGGCATGACATTTTCAAACGATACAAATTTTCATTATCAAAGGGCAAAATGATCAAACCAATCGATGCCCGTCATCTCAAAAAAAAATAAGTATATATTTACCCATTTAATATATATATATATATATATATATATATATATATATATATGTGATAAATGGGCCATTTATCATATATATATATATATTTATATATGATAAATGGGTTTATATTTATATTTTTACTATAAAGCTGCAATGAAAATATCATTAGTAAAGAAGCAAAGTTTGAATAGTGCTTTGCATTAAATTTAAGTGGATTTTGGAAATTATAAATTTAATTCAAGTTGTTTAAATTTAAGTTTTATAAAAATGTATATTCATTAAAATTATGGTATCAAAAACGTTAGCTTTATTATCTTTAAACCGATACTAATAGTAGTAGAACAGTCTATTTTACCATAGCAATTGACATGGCAAACATACATCCGTATATTTTAAATTATTATATTTTTATAAAAAATTAACCTGTAATTAAGTAGATCTTTAGATCATTACAAAATGTTTAAACGTAGATATCAAAGAAAATAGTAATGTAGAATAGAAGAAGATAGAATAGTAAGATGATTTATCTTTAATAGATAATTAAAATATAATATATTAAACAAAATATAATATAATAGTTTAATTCTAATTATAAATATGTTATCTAACTAAACTAATTAAAAAAAATTGTAAGAATGGTTAAAAATAAAGGCTAAAAGTTATATATTTATACCTTCAGTTTTACCAGTCAGTAAAGAAAAAAAACTTTGCCGCAGTGAGTCAAAAGGCCAGTTTTAGTTAAGAAAGAAAAGATATTGCATGTTATATTGATTTTTTAAAATAATATTTCTTTCGGTGTTTTATAGCAAACTTTTGTTGTTTTTTTGTACTTCATGTTATGTTAGTATCATGTGTTCTTTTATAATACTGTGAGCTATCGTGTATTGTTCCAATAAATACAACATATTTGAATATTTCCCTTTTCTTCTTCCTTTTCATATTGTTGTTGAGTTATGACTGCTTTAATAACATAACACTGGTACTGTCCAATAAACACTTTCATACAGTTAACCGTACTTTGTGTGGTTTGGAGCCGAGCTCAAAAAATAAAAGGTTCAAATTGACCCAAAACGATTAAAACTTCAAAATCAATTTTTTATACACCAAACCCTTTCCTTCATATCAGATCACATCTTGGATTATTGCAAAAGTAAACTACTATAGCGAAACTAGCTCACACCTTGCAGTGCTGATAAAAATCTAATTCTGGCTTCCAATATATTTTGGGACCATTGGAATACCAACTCGCACCTAGTGGTGCTCGCAAAAATTTAATTTTGGCTTTCTTACATGTCACTCTTCAGGTTATCATGAAAACTTTGAAATCGTACCCAAAAACCCAGTTTTTTGCCTCTTAACTCCGGTTTCTGTAAACCGATTCGCTTGAAAATCAATAAGTTTTTACATCTACCAGGTTTATATCATCCTACGAAATTTCATCAAGATCGGTTAAAAATTGCTCCAAGTAAAACGGAAAATATCTGTAATATTGTATAAAAAAATAATTTTTTGGTTCTAACTCCGGTTCCTGGGAACTAATTCGTTAAGAATCAGTAGGGCTGAGTTCGCAAAAAGTTTACATCACTCCATCAAGTTTTGTCAAAATCTGTTAAGATTTGCGTCCGGTAGAGCTGCGAAAACATCTTATGTATAAATACATGCATACATATTTACATTAATTTTGTTAATCATGGCCCGTTGGTAATGATATATAATTTATTTATATAATAGTTTTCACTTACCAACAATCTTTAATAGTATGTTCGAGCGCTTTCGGATTAGTAATCCATCCTCAGGAACATTGATGTGTTATAATTATAATAATTTACTCCACATATCATTCATTATACTAACTTTGGTTTAAAAAAAAAATTAAAAACAAAAGATCTCAATTGAGTTCTTTATTGGCAATTGGGACCTTTATACTGACATGACGGATAACGTTGACAATCAAGTGTTACCTTTTGACGATCATGTGTTATATTTCTAATTTTTTGTATTTAAAATTCAAGTTAGTATAATTAAAATGCCGGTCTCTGTGGCGCGAATGATAGCGTCTCGGCCTTCCACCTGGAGGTCTTGGGTTCGAATCCCGGTCAGGCATTGCATTTTTCACACACGCTACGAAGCATTCATCTCATCCTCTGCAGAAAAAAATGC
The DNA here is from genome assembly GCF_047948215.1 of Lycorma delicatula. Classification (NCBI taxonomy): domain Eukaryota; kingdom Metazoa; phylum Arthropoda; class Insecta; order Hemiptera; family Fulgoridae; genus Lycorma; species Lycorma delicatula. The sequence goes on along the minus strand of NC_134457.1, from coordinate 33,547,113 downwards.
TTAACTGCGGATCCGGAGGTAAAAAAAAGTATATATAATGATATGTGAATAAATGATTATAAAACATCAATGTTCCTGTGGATGTATTTCCAATCCGAAAGCGGTCGAATATACTATTAGATATTGTTGATAAGTGGAAACTATTATATAAATAAAGTACTTATTTATATATGTGTACTTAACCGTTGCAGAATCGTTGTTCAGGAGACTGCAAAACGAAAAAATAGGTTGCTCCCACTCCCACCAACCGTTCCCTTTCGAAAATCTGACCGGCGCAATAGAGATTTATAAAACTTATTTGGGAATTTCTTATAAACATTACTTATTGTTAAAAACTTAACAAGAAAAAAAAAAATAGTAATAATTCCGTTTACTAGTATTTATGCTACGAGGTTTGTGTACATAAAATCAGTTGATTTTTTAAAAAATTTAACACATTTAATTTATTCAGTATATTTAATAAAAGTTATTTATTCTTAAGCTAGAGTCTGTGAGAAGACCAACCAACTGTCAAGAGTTAATTCGATTTTACATACGCTTATAAACTCAATGGAATTAAAAAATTAAATAAATTATCAGTATTGTATAAAAATTATACGTAATTATAATCGGAAGTCAATATGTTTGTAAATTCCTGTAGAAATTTGTATACTAATGTAAATATTAATCGCTGTCTGCTTTATAAAACTCCCAGAACAAACTATAAAATATGACGAACGGTGAAAGGTGAGTGAAATAAGGTTAAAATAAAAATAAAATTAGACAGACAGCAGCCGGCATTTATGATGGAATTTTAATTAGTCTGCCAATCATTGTAGTATCATGCATAGTATTGCACAGCATACTTGCTAACGTGACAGTACTGACATCACACGTTTTCAATTACACCCTCTTACTTTAGTATTCATAATTGAATTTATTATTTATAACGACGGAAAAATATTTACATAATATTTTAAACGTAATTCTAATTGAAAGCAATGGAATTTTAGTTGTTTCAACGAAACTAAGTTAAATATTGTTTTATCTTGCCAGATTTTCCACATGCTGTTATGTATAACTATATCTTGTTATGTATTCCACATAATAGTTAACATACCGTTAAAATGTTGTAAACAGCCAAGTAAATAACCATTTTGTATTACTTGAGATAAAGAAATATTGAACTATGTTATAGACAGTTTAAATTAATCTATGTTATACACTGTTAATACATAAAAAATAAATATTTACATTATATTTGTAACTCGGTATTAATTTTAAATAACCACTTCTATCAAGTATAATAGCAGTTGGTAGCACGATATCATCTCTCCTCTTTCTGCTGCACTTATGTAGCATTTAATTTACTTTGAAATTGACCATCGTCTACTGTTCATACAACCTAGCTTTTTATTTCATTCACTATTCTCCTTAAGAGATTCCTTATCAAGCAATCTCTTCACAGGTAATCTAGTTCCATGTTCTGTTTATCATTCGTATCTTTTTCAATATCTTTACATGATTTATATTTCCAGCATTTCATCGTTTTTACCGATTTAATTCTTCCACATTATCACAAGGATTTAATGACTTCTATAAATTCCTCTTATTTAATTCCCATTATCACAATAATATTAGAATTTCTTCCTTATATAACTCCTTTCTTCCTAAATAATACGAAGAATTCATACAAAATACCTTGCCAATTTTAGTTAACTCCTTATTGGACTTGTCTCTTTTTTCATCTCTTGATCTACAAACCTACGATTATGATAGAGTTATAAACCAAAAATTAGTTTTTTAGAATTTGTTAAACTGAATTTGTTTTAGATTTAAAATAAATAACAAAAATAATTAATCACAATTATTTTTACTTTTAATTTTCAAATAAGTTACCAATTTCGAAAAACACTCGTAGTCAATGGAACTTCTTGATTAAAGTCTAAAATTTGTTTCAACTAACAGTCATATTTTCACTAATATCTTTTATTTTTAATTAAATTAAAATCTGATTTATTTAATATCATAATTGATCTCTAAATTCTCATTTTAATTATGTTTTTTTTTTTTTTACTTTAACTAAGAAGGAATGGAACATTTCCAAACATTTTTTTTTTTTTTAATTTAGTTACAACTAAAACAATGTAATTTAACATTTTAAGTTTTAAAACTGTATTTAATATGAATTTATGATGAAAAATATTGATTTTTAAGTAAAAAAAAGTGTATACTCTAATGCTAGATAAAAATTAATGTTTTTTAACGTAACTAAAATAAATAAATGGTTTTAGGTAATGACTTCTGCAATTTCTCTTTCTAATATTAATTTAAAACTAATATTATAAATTGCAAGATAATAATTAAAAATATAATAATTTTAAGCCACTGTTCTGTTAAAAAAAAATTAAGATATGCGTTTAGCAGTTTCCCAATCATTTTTTAACATTCAAACTTAGGCAAAAATAATATATATATATCTATATATATATATATATATATATATATAAAAAAAAGAATGCTTACGATGGCTATAGATCCTTTAGTTATTAATTCTGTGAATATTAATGGAAACAAAGTAGAACTTGTAGAAAAATTTAAATATCTTGATTAACACTAAAATTAGACATTACAAAACTGTGGTTAAACGTGTATTACTTACACGAGCGAGACTTTATTTAGATTAAATCAGAAAAATAGGATTGAAGCTTTGCTTAAAGTTGAACGCAGTATTCTTAGAACCTGCATAAACAAAAAATATAATAATAATATAAATAATATAAACACGAAAATCAGTACATATTATTGCTTAATAAATTTCTGTACGAAAACTTTGAATCCACAGTTGTTAAGATTACCGCAGGATAGAGAATTTTCGATCAAATTTGGTCTTTAAAAAATCCGCCATTATGGATCAAAGAAATTAAAGAAGACATGTAAGAATTAAATTTGGCTTACGAAGATTTACTTAATAAATCCGAAAAATTAAAATTTGTTATTAAAGATCCGAATACCGACTTTAAAGTAAGAACTTTTAATTATACAAAAAGGGTTTATTCAGAAGAGGATCGTAAAGAGCAAGATCTCTTGAGTAAGAATGACTAAATATTGGGAGAAAGCAAAAGCTAAGAACTTAAAGGTCAAAATATCTGCAAAAAAGACTTGAATTATTCTGACTAAAGTGGTCCTTTGCGGCCTTAAAAGTATAAAAAAAAAAAAAATAAAAAAAAAAATAATGTTTGTATATATGTCTCTTATGCCTTCTTAAACCGTTCATGCGATTGCGATGAAACTTTGGGGAATGTTTGGACGCATGCAGAGAAGGTTTCTGAATTAGTTTGGACCCGCTAGGTGGCGCTGGGATTGAGATATTTTGAAAAATTATATTTATGGACCGATTTGGTTCATATTCAGAATATGAATATTAGTTACGTGAAAAGAAATATTTTTGCAAAAACTACACCCTCGAGGTTGGGCCGGTGTCGAGATATTTACGAAACAAACAAACAAACAAATATACGAACAGACTTTTTTATTCTATATATGTATAGGCATGTTCGTATGTGTGTCCGCTAAAGACCAAAAAACTAATGGACCGATTTATGCTCGGGCAAAAGGGAAAAAGGGGAAAATGGAAAACGGGAAAAGGGTGGAAATAGAAAAGGGGGAAACGGGAAAGGGTAAAAAGGAAACTGGGAGAGGGTTGAGCGAGAAGGGTGAAGGGAAAAATGGGAAGGAGAATAAGTGTAAGTTAAAATTTGTGAAATTCAGTTTTTTATCAAATTTTCAATTGCGTTCATTTAAACTCTCTCTCTCCCATTCTCACTCATTCTCTCTCTCTCTCTCTCTCTCTCTCTCTCTATATATATATATATATATGCCGTCTTTCTTTGAAGTATGTATAATTTTTATACGAAATTAAATAATTTTTTTTTACAATTGACTTTAATGACCTAATTATAATATTCCTGCGAAAATAATGCATGTAAACTATTATAAAACACAGGATCCAGCTGTGTTTGTTAACCAATTTGTATAAAAAAAGTTTTGATACTTTATATATTAAAATAATTTATTATCTATTTAAGATCTTACAAAAACAATTATTATAAAATAATATAAAATTTCATAATATACTCGTACATTTGTTTTAGATAACATAATTTATTAATGTCATCATGTTCTGGATTTGATTTTTGTATTGATATAGATTTTTAAATTAATATAAAACTAGTTATGGGATATATATATGTTAACGAAATACATAAGCTAAAAATATATAAATATAGAAAATAAAACTTAAAATATTCTGTTCTTCATCCACGGCTTTTCCTATATTTATGTGAGGTCAGTGAATCTCTGAATGATATCACTTATACTATTCTTCACATTCATTAATTTCCTCTCTTGTGATTAAAATTTCTTCAAAATCTTCTCCCTGACAGTCACGCCATTTTTTAAATTTTTTTCTACTTCTGATTTTCCTTGCACCTTCATATCGAACATTCTTACGTTAAATAGTGGAAAGGATAACATAGCCTCTTCTCTTTCTTCCAAAAGTGGCCAAAAGTCTCAATCTTTCCTTCCTTTCCGCCTTTGGTATTTCCTCTACATTTTTTGTACCACAAATACTATCTTATTCCTCATTTTAATCCTTCAAATTACTGCTAGCAATTATTCATAATTTCTTTTCTATAATATTAAATTTATTTTCTTTTAACTTCTTTGACTACAGGGGAAAAAAGTATTTTTACTTTATACATCAATACTAATTTCATATAATGATTAGTAGAACTTTATGTTAGATTTTTGTAGAAATAATTCTGTCAAAAATAATCTGTTACGAACAAATATTTTGGTTAATAATTCTAATTTATATATTATCCATTTTTTTATTATTTGATTAATATTTTTCATTGTCTATACATAATTTTTAAGTTTACGTATATATTTAAAAAAATTAAACAAAATATAAAAAAATTATAATTACTTTTTGTATTTTAGTTATTATTAAGTAGTAGGCCCGGCAATGGATTTATTCGTTGTTTAGGTTATATTTATTGTTTTTTGTTAGATTATAGTTATTTTTTTATTAGCATTTATGTATTTGGTTGTTTTTATATTAGATTATTTTGTATTATTCAAAGAGATTTAAAGGTTCTTATTGACTATTACTAAATTTGAGTACATATAGATTAAATGAACACAATTGAAAGTTACAAAATAAACATTAACAATTGAACATTAATAAAGTTACAATTGAACATTAACAAAATAAACATTACGGAACTTCACAAAATTTAACCTTTCCCTTTTACCCTTTCCCCCATTTTCCATTATAATGTTTACCATATCCTTTAACCTTTTCCCCATTTCCCTTCCTCTCACCATTTGTCCGTTTCCCCCTTTTCCATTGTTTTCCTTCATTTCTCTTTCCTTTATCCCCCTTTCTCCCTCATCTTTCCCCCTTTCACCTTTTCTTTTTTCTCGTTTCCCCTTTCCATTACCTTTTCCTCGTTTTCCCCATTTTTTCTTTATTCCATTTTCCCCTTCTTCCCTTTTTACTTTCATTCCTTTTACCTTTTTCGATTTTCCCCTTCACCGTTTTTTCCATATTAACCCTTTTCCGATTTTTCCCTTCTCCCTTTTTCCCTCCGCGTAAATCGGTCCAGCAGTTTTTTAGTCTATAGCCGATACACATATCGGGAACATTGATATGGAAACGTAAAATATTTAGTATAGCGTGTGTTGCTTTTACGCCCAACAGGTAGCGCTGCTTTTTAAAAAAAAGCATGTTTTTATTTGTCACAGATGTAACATCTTAGGTATACAAATAGTTGGTATAAAAAAAAACGCGCGTATTTGAATGCAACTTATCAAAACTTCAAAGCAATCGGTGAACTTTTTGAGATTTAAGATTTTGAACAAACTAACATTTACATTTTAGTTTATATAGATTAATCTTAATGTTTTTTTTAATGCCATCCCACTTACAATCAAATCTATAGGTACATAATTTAGTGCTAAAAATGGTTAGAAGTTTATTGAAATATCACAGATAAAGTAATTAGAATTATTTCTCGTACAATAAGATACGTCCCCGCACACTTATCTGAACATTCAACAATTCTATCGTAATGACATTGATTATTTAATTATATCTACATATTTTATGAAATATATTTTAGCAGATAAAAATTGTTCTTACTATTTGATCTACGTGTAAGAGATTTACATGACATTTGGTTTAATTTTTTCACCGTAGTTTTTGATTTTAATTTTTTATCCTAAGAAAATTATTCCAGCAGCAAAAAAGCCTTTTTGAATTAAATTTTGAATTCGTGTAAGTCATAGTTAGTCGTAGTTCATTTCAAATGAAAATAAACAGTGACAGCTTAAATACTGAGAAACGAATAGAAGTAAGCTTTAACTGTAAAGCTATATATAATATGAAATACTTTTAAATTGGAAAGGTTAACAGCATTTTTTTTTTTTTATATTACTGGTGACTGTACACATTGGTCACTGAAATTAAATTAACAATAACATTTCTGAAAACTGGTCGACCAGTAAATGAATAAAATAAACTGATCAACTATATTTCTGTTTAAAGTCTAAATAACGACACAGAATTTTTATCAGATAAAATACCGTAAAACAAAATAAAATGCAAAGCACGTTTGTGTAGGAACAAACTGAGATTCGTCAGGAACATAAAACGTGTTCTTATGCTTACAAGCGCAGAAGAATAAAAAAAGAAACATGTTTATTTGATTTTGAAATATCTTTTTTCGTAGAAAATCCACGACAAAATTAGGAAGAGCATAAATAAAGAAGAGGAAAGTATTTTTAAATTTTAGATTTTTATGACATAACCAGCGACTATTATTAATGAAAATATACCACTTTAAACAGCGAAGAAAAACTATAAAAATGCTACGTAAGTTATTTAGATTAAAAGCAGAATCTATGTTAACTCTAATTTTTTTATATAAAAGTTAAAACATGACAAAACCAAATGTTTTTGTTGAAAAGAAATTTCCATAGATCTTTTTATATAGAACGTGAGAAAGATGTCTAAAATAAGAGATATAACATTTGCTGTTTGGTCCAATATTAACTAAGATTGATATACAGATTAAAAATTATTATTTTAATTTATTAAATGTGTATTTATTATAAAATAATGTATATATTTATGAAATTCGAATTTTATTTAAAACAGTACACTAGACAAAAGTACGTACCGGATTATAATAAATGTTCAAAAATGAGCCCGCAATTTTCAAGACATTTCTTTGCGCGCTTCTATATTGTCTGCTTTTGTTGCTGTTTTTATTTGTCACGGAGTATCCTTAAGTTCTCAGCCGCATCCATTATGCGGACAATTAATTACTCACGAAAATGTATACTTTTTGTATACACAATATTTTTCATTAATTTAATTAAGTAATTTCCAGTTTCTTTTTTTCAATTTTTTAACAGCAATTTTTAACATTAAATTTTGTTTTTAAAATTTTTCGTATCACCAAAAAAATTTGGTTTCGTTTTCATTAAATAAGTTCTTTTTTGACACATGAAGTAATGTACTTTTTTTAAAAATAAAATACTAATTTTTCTAACTTTTATTTGTTTTAATCAACTTATAACATTTTGTTCAGATTTTAATTTTCTACAAGTATTTTTTTTTATATATCAGCGTATTCTTCTCTTGTAATTAAGTACGGCATTACTTCAACGGAAAACCGATCACGTTCAAACAAAAATTCACGGAAAATCTTCGCCAACGGTAGTACAGTTTACAGCACCCGATATACTTCATATACCATATAGAATGATTTAAGTACTTGCACATTATTAAGTATTGCTGATCAGTTGCTGCTTTACCCAACTTTGAAATAATAATTTTTCAAATAATATCTTGAATTTGTATCATTAATAAAAAAATAATAAATATATTATCTAAGTTTTATGTATTAATAAATAAAACTTTATTTATTAATTAATAAATAAATAAACAATAAAGAATAAACATAGACAAGTAACAACAACAAGTACGGACTAAAATACATAAATCAGACAAAAATCCACTAAATTGTATCTTCATTCCACTGTAGGAGAGGAACCGCAACAGACGTTTTATACCTTCTTTCCGGTTTAGTAGAAATTTCATATCCAAACCCAGATCTAGGTTTTTTCAGATGGTTCCAAAGCTTGGGAGATGAAAGAGCAGATGTTGCACCGATCAGTTGAGCTTGCAAGCCTCACACATCTTCTGTGGAGAGCCAAATAGATGAGCTTGGGTAAGTCTGATGTGTCCGATCCTTAGCCGAGTTAAGATGACTTAGTCACTTCTGTTGCTCCGGGAAAGAGGTTTATCGAGCACATTCTCCCGGATTTTATGTAGTGCCTTGGGAGGACTCAGCAGCCAGAACCTATTCCACTGAGCCCGCAATTTTATACGGACTGATCTCCTGAAGTCTCTCTCTCACATGTCGATTGTACTCGGATACCATTTATTGTAGCTCTCTTGGCAGCCTCATCGGCCCGTTCGTTCCCGAGGATGCCACAATGGCCAGGGACCCATACCAGTACCACACACAGTATTATTTATCTTTGAAAGGATATCATGAATAATCTGGACGATGGATTCAGAACGTTTGCAACTCAAGCTCTCAAGTGCACTCCTAGAGTCGATAATCACTAAGAAGCTGTCATCGCTACGGGTTTCGATAACTTTCAAGGCGGAGTAAATTGGAAATGCCTCGCAAAAGAACACAGAAGAACAGACATTATAATATCTGTGTCAGGGAGTGTAATAGAACAGCTACATCCGTCGGCCGAGACAGAGCACTCTATGTAGATGAGAGTGTACCCATTGTACTTCTTAGTCATGTTGTTAAATTGGTCTCTAGCAGACTGGAAAGCTTGGTCCCGTTTACGACTTTCATATTGTATGTATACGATCTCTGGAGACGCGCGTAACCAAGGGGCGCCGCATCCTAATCCCTTTCCAAGGATCTTCGGGGCAGTTTTATTTTAAAATTGTTGTTAAATTTTTTTTTTTTTAATTTTTTAACGGTAAATTTTGTTTTTACAAATTATTCACATCACCAAGAAAGAATTTGGTTTGTTTTTACATTAAGTAAGTCCTTTTCTGACAAATGCAATAACGTACTCTTTCTAAATAAAATTCGAATTTTTCTAACTTCTCTTCGTTTTATTTAACTTATAAAAACTTAGAAAAAAAACAGTGTTTATATACCATATTGATTGATTTTCACTACAGATTTTTCAATAACTACTGCAGATACGGTTGTTGGACCTATTTTATTCTATTTTTCAAGTCAAAACCATTCAAAAACACTCAATCAGTCTCTCCATAAACTTCCTAAAAAATTTCAATCCTACCGCACATTTCATCGGAGAAGCAGAAATCCGAGCGAGATCTTTCACTAGTCGTATCTCGTAAACGCAGAATTTTCGGACGTATGTTTTGTGAATTTTTTTCATTATTTTCACAAGTAGAATAGATTATGAAAGTCCCTGAAGAACTTCGTGATACATCCTTTATATATACGTATATATATATATATATATATATATACATACGCGCGCGTGAGTGTGCGCGCGCACACGAACACACGCGCACACACAGATACAGTTATTTAAATTAATAGAATATTATTGCAAAACTACAGGAAAGAGTAATATAAAATAAAGTCTTATTGTACAATTTTTTTGCCGAAGAAAATAACTATTTTTAATTTATATCTCAGATAAACTTAAAAGAAGACGAACTTATACGACTAATAATTAAATCTACTTCCGCCTGTATTATATTTTCAGTTATTTATAATTAACAAATGCCATATTTTGTAATAAAATAAATACATAAACTTTTTATTACAACAATTATTTATTGTTATTATTTGTTTTTTTTTTGTTAGTTTGCAGATTAAAATAAAAATGTTATAAGAGAAAGAATTAGTAATTTTAAATTACTATAGAAATTCCTTACATCAATTTCCCTCTTTTAACGCAACACTTTCCAAGCTAATAATTAACCCTTTTGAAATATAACACCTTTAAAAAAAAATACTCCTTTTAAATGAAATGAAATCGGTTATTGATCCCCTTGGTTCAGTACTAATAATTTTCATTTTGTTTGCGTCTCTCCATGTCTATTTCTCTGAAGATTATGATATATATATATTTTTTTTTGTTTCGGTTTTAAATTTCTAGTACATGTAATTTTAAAACATAAAAATTTAAATTATCGTATTGTAATTTTTTTTTTTGTTCATTTTAATATCTAATTTATTTCTAAACTGAGATTTGAGATTCTTTCTATAAATAATGGACAGAAATAATAAATAACACAAATGATTTTTACTTAAAAATAAAAATAAAATAAGCTATTTTTAGGAATTATAATCCCGTAATATTTTATCAGTATAAGTCTACTTATTAATTTTTTTAATTACTTTACTACATTACATTTTTTATCCAAACAGATGAAACTGGCTCTCTTAAAAACTTATTTTTAAAATTCCATTCATTCAACTCTCGATTTTCAATTAGAAGGTTTCGATTTAGACGTAAGTTTTTGAATTATAGATGAATCATTTGATGATCACATCATTATAGAGGTACAATTTACCACAATAATTTTTTTCCAGTTATCCACGGCTTTTTTCGAGTAAGGCAGGTTTACTCTAGGGCAACAAACGCATTAACGAGGATTTCGCGTTATCAAGGTTTATATTATCAAGAGAGTTTACTGTACATAATTGTAATTTTTTTTTTTTAGTTTATCTAAAACAACTAATTTTTTAACTAACTGAATTACAAAATACTAAATAACTAGTGAATTTATTGTAATTTTTTATATTTTAAACGAAAACTGACTGTTCAAAGAGAAGATTTAGTGTGATCTCATTCAATCAAAAAAAGTGAAAAAAATTAGAAAAGAAAAAAATTCTCCAGTAAGCAGTAGAAAAATGTAATATTAATCCAATAAAAAATAAAATTAAAATTGTCATTAAAAGAATGACAAAATTAATTTTACCATAATCTGTTAAAAGTGGCACGTTTATTTTCACAAGTGGAAATTCTATAAATATTGTGTTTTTTAAACTACGTATGACTCAAAAATATGACCTAATTAAAAAAAAAATAAAGGAGGATAATTAGAAATTATATATTTAAAAATTTTTTCTAATTTTTTCTATTTTATCAAATATAATTTTTGTATATATTAATTTGCATATGTATTGATTTTTTTTTAGTGAGTGAACTCTAAGCAGACAGGAATATATTTTGGTGAAAAATAATTTCCATTTCAAAGAAAACATTAATCGACATTTTTTTTAGAAAATTTATATATTTCTGAATTCTTTAATTTTAAAATTATTTATGTAAAAAAATAATTATTACTAAAATGATTTTAATAGTTTGTGTTTTATAAGAATAATTCATGTATCTTAAGTAATGTATAATATTGCTTTGCCAACAATATAGGAAAATGGCGTCTAAAGTTTGATTTGACTTTACGTCGGAAGACATAAATATTCATTTCAACTCCTTTTAATGCCGCTTGTGCTGTAGTAACAAAGGTTCCCAACCTTTGCACAACTGCATTAACCCAACTGAAGCGGATTATACGCTTTATACAAAGGTTAACATAATTATCTTTTAGAAGTGCAACCTTTTTCTGTTTAAAAATATTCCAGAAAGCAATGTCATCAGGAAAAAATCCTTAATAATCCAATAATCCTTGAGACGTCTTTTATAATCGTTTTAATATTATATCTTTTAATTACTACAACAATTGCTTAATATATTTATTAAAAATGATTAAACTGAACACATGAGGTAAGTTCAGTGTTGTTCCGTTAGAAAAAATTGTTTCAACAGATTATTTTCATATTAGATATTTTTATTTTAAGACAATAAAATTACGATGAAAGTATGAGTACTAAGTAATCAGGTAGCAATGAGAGAAGTATAAGAAATGTTTATATACTAGGACCTGAGTATTTAAACACAAATTGTGCGTTACCCATATTTTAACATAATTTTGATAAAACTTTTCAACACAAAATTTTTTAATTATAAATTAATGGTAAAATTATATTGTATTAATTAATAGCAGGTACGGAAAAGTTAGCTGGCTGATATGTATATATATTTTTTTCAAAAACAGTCATGGTTTGCATCATCATGACTGGTTTGATGCAGCTCTCCAAGATTCCCTATCTAGTGCTAGTCATTTCATTTTGCTATACCCCCTACATCCTATATTACCTAACAATTTGTTTTACATGTTCCAAACATTGCCTGCTTGCACAATTTTTTCCTTCTACCTGTCCCTCCAATATTAAAGCGACTATTCCAGGTTGCCTTAATATGTGCCCTATAAAATTCTGTTTCTTCTTTTAGTTATATTTTTCCAAATGCTTCTTTCTTCATCTATTTGCCGCAACAGCTCTTCATTTGTCACTTTATCCACCCATCCGATTTTTAATATTCTCCTACAGCACCACATTTCAAAAGCTTCTTATCTTTTCTTCTCAGGTACTCCGATCGTCCAAGTTTCACTTCCATATAAAGTGACACTCCAAACATACTTTCAAAAATCTTTTCCTGATATTTAAATTAATTTTTGATGTAAACAAATTATAATTGTGACTGAAGGCTCGTTTCAACTGTGCTATTCGGCGTTTTATATCGCTCCTGCTTCGTCCATCTTGAGTAATTGTACTTTCCCAATAACAAAATTCTTCTACCTCCATAATCTTCTCTCCTCCTATTTTCACGTTCAGTGGTCCATCTTCGTTATTTCTACTACATTTCATTATTTTCGTTTTGTTCTTTTTAATTTTCTTGAGGTAGTTCTTAGGTAGGACTTCGTCCATGCCATTCACTGTTCCTTCTAAATCCTTTTTACTCTCAGCTAGACTTACAATATCATCAGCAAATCGTAGCATCTTTTTCTTTTCACCTTGTATTGTTACTCCGAATCTACATTGTTTTTTACTGCTAGTTCTAATTAAGTGCTAGTTCTATGTAAAGATTAGTATATAAAGATTAAGTATATATATATATATATATACTTAATTCGCAAGAATTGATTTTATATCTCTGAATATTTCTAAAATATCGTAATTTTTCAGATAATTTGTGTAAAGAGCTATTTGCCGATTATCTTTTTTATTACGAAAATAAAACCATTAATCTACATTCTACATTGTAAAACCATTACCTTAATCTACATTCAAAAAAAAAAGTTATAATTTTTCTAATAATTTATATTCTTTCTCTAGTCACTGCATTAGTTTTCTTAGTTTTCCACTTATCAATCCATCGTTCGATAAAAAGTTAATCAATAGATAAAACTAAATAACAATTTCATTTTAGTAGAAATCTATTTATAATTAATTTTGTAAAAGGTTTAAGAAATTATTATTGTTTCAGATTCGGTTTTTCTTATGTATTTTTTCATTGAATTGAATTACCAAAAACTATACTCAGTTTCGTTCTATAATTTGTCGGTGTAATATTTTTGGCGCAATATTAAAATTAAATATGAAAGATACAACAGTAAAATCTATTTAAAACAGTTCATGAAACCAGTGGAAACCTATTTACGAAAGAAAATTTCCCCGATCCTGTAAATTTCAATAGAAAGTTAGTTTTCTTTTGAACCTTTACATGGAAACTTGAGTGATGCGAAAAATTCAATTATATGTAATAATATGCCCCAAACTCATTTTTCTTACTATGATTTTGATAATTTATTCATTTTAATGCCGCTATTCTGATAGAAAGGAATACTAGTTTTATAGATATGTCTTTATGTTACTAAGCTTCTTTTGTGACACTACTGTATTCAGTGTTATAATCAAAGAACCTTAATCCGCCGAAACGTCCAGACAAATGCTTGGAACTTCTTTGTTGTTTGTTATTTACTGAATAAACTATCAATTTTTGACGTGATCTATCAAGTGGAATATTAATTATCAGAATATATTTTTTTTGCCAAGTGTAGAATATCTAAGAAAAAAATTGTCATTATTATTATTGTGTGTGAAGCACTTAGAAACGTATTATTTTAATGTTGAATTTGCCCGAGTTATAAATTTTATAGATAAAAAAGTAACAAAGATTAAAGAAAAAAGAATAATTTTTTACGTTAGGCTTTATATTACATGCATTTCCTTTACTTAAGTCATATCGCCTAAGTATATTCATATTTCATTAATAACGATTGTAATAAATTTGAATAATAATTAAAACCTTACATTTTCCAACGTCGCTAACAATAACTATACAAAATTGTTCAATGATAAACACACTTCACATCTAATCTCAACCAAGAAATTATGATGACAAAATCATAATAGAAATGATTCAAATGAAGGAAATTATATAAAGATCAAAAACTTAACATTCCTTTATTTTAAAAAAAATATACAAATCTTTTATGTAAAAGTCATTAAAAACTATTAAATATTAATTTTAAAAATTAATTTTTGGCTAAAATCTTTCTTCAATTCCAATGACTGAATCACGTAGCATAAATAGAACAATGTAACTAGGTTAGGTTAAATATACGGAAAAGAGATGTGAGGTTGGTTCTTGAGCTTCGCGCTGGTCAGACGTGTTTTTTCCCCAACTCATTTGAAGTGATTAGTTTTCGTGTTTTTTGTTCGTTTTGTTTGTTTCGTGTTGTTATTGTTACTAGTTTATGTTTTAGTTACATTTTTGGGTTTTATTTTTCGTTTAGTGTGCCAATATTTGTTTTTATCTAGTTGGACGTAATTTGGTTCCGCCGTGCGCGATTTTGTTTGTATTCACCTTTTTCTGTGTCCTAACTTTGTTTTGTTTCTATTTAACGTTTTGTTACCTGTTTTAACTATTTATAGGTCTAAAACTTAATTATTTTTAATCTTTGCCCACGGTTGCCAAGGATTATTTATTTCCAGCACCAGCTGTTGAATTACGTTCAAATAATTGTTTAACTCCGAGTTTGGGTGTTCTACAAGTCGAACTTTCATTAATATTGACCTTCTTTTTAGTTTAATCTCCCAGTTCACCGTTAGGTATTGCTTCAGAGGATGAAATGAGTAATTTGTAGCGTGTGTGAAAATGCCATGCCTGACCTGGATTCGAATCCGAGACCTCCGGCTGAAAGGCCGAGACGCTACCACTCGTCCCACGGAAGCCGGAAATATTGATTTAGAACATTTTTTTTAAATATTTTTTGTACAACAGCTGTTTGGGCGGAAGGAAATTTTATAAAAAAATTTCCCTCTCGCAGGGCGTCACGTTTTATTTTTTTTGCCTTGTACTTTTTCGTTGTTTTTTGGTTAAGTTTGATTTGATTTATTATTTTCAATTTCATTTGATTAAAAATGTCCCGTTCCATTGACCCACTGGATGTTTCTTCGACTCCTCGCGATGGGCTGCAATCCGGTTAGAGAAGACTGTGAGAAAAACTTCCCACGATACTTTGCGGAGTACGAGACGGGGACTAGTCGTTAAAGAGTGCGAAACACCCATTTTTTTCGGAAGAGAGTGATGAGGAGGAATACCGCCTAAAAAAAGTCGGTATTCCTGGATTCTGGAGATAACTCCAGAGTCCCGGGAGGAGACTGTGGTGCGAGACGCTTACTCACCTTCGTTGCGGGGAGGCTATGCACCCGTGTTAAGGACGGGGAGGACTAGTGCTGACAGAGGATGGCAGTTGGAGTGGAGAGGGGCCGCGGGCGGCCAGTTACAATCTGAGTAGGCCGGTTCTTCGAGTAGTCATTCAGAGTCTGTCTATTCTTTGGTAGATGACATCACAGGACGGAAAGGAAGATCTCTAAACGTGGTTGTATCCGGTTTGGAGAAATTATTCAACCCCGTCTTGCCGGAAACTTGTCGCCTGTGGATTAGGTGTCGGTCATCCAGGAGGTTTGTTCGACAGCTAAACGGGTATTGTGTAGTCATGTCATCAATTCGATACTATTTTATGGAGCCATAATTTGTTCGAGAGAACTGATGTGCGATCGGCACCGTCGGTTACTCGAGGGTATCCATAACCGAATTGTCCTTTGAGTACTCTTCCGGGTCGACCGATGCGGTATTACTCATTGCAGGTGTTCCCCTATTTAAGCAGCTAACCGGAATGAGAATTGGAGTTCTTCAGGTAGCCGACAAGAATGAATTGCACAGACGACTACTCCAGGACTGGCAAGTCCATTGGGATCGGTCCTTCACGGGACGGTGACACACCGGCTGATCCGGCAGGTCAAGCCTTGGGTCAGCCGTAGGTTTAAGATATGGAGAAGAAAGTGCAGATTGATGGGATGTGACATTGGAAATGATTGCCCGTATTCAATGTTATTTGCAAGAACATTGTATACAATGTTCTTTTGATGTTCAAGTGGTGTCGATTAATGATGCTGGAGATATTTAGTATAGGCTAAGGAAATTATTAAAGATTAAATTAACAGACGAAAAGGGCATCAAAATTATTTAAGGAAAACTGGATATGTTGAGAGAGGAGAAGATTTAGTTGCCGGAGCAAAGGGGGACCAAAATTATGACAGATTAAGTACTGGGGAACACTTATTTCTGAGGATGGAGAGTTTGAGGTTGAAATCAGAGCTAAGGCTTGGTCAGGGAACAGCGGCGATTCGGAAATTGAATAGCTTACTCTGGTCATCAAACATAATAGCCAGAACTATACACATCTTGTAAAATATGGTAGTTGAACTTACTGCGAGTTAAGGGTCAGAGTGCTGGGAGGTGAGCAAAAAGAATAGAAGGCATTTGGAGACTTTGGAAACGAGTTTTTCCGTAGATCATGCCGACTTTCAAAACCCGACCGATTAAGGAATGAGTTAATTAGAGATTAGGCAAAAAGAACTCTTACATTATTAAAAGAATCAAAGAAAAACAAGTAACTTGAATATGTTCTACAAATGAGTGATTAGCTGTTGCCAGAAAGGGTGTTAGGTTGTTGTGCAGGAGCAAGAAGGAAGAGAGATAGACACAGAAAGACGTGGATAGAAGGGGTGCAGAAGGCAATGGAAGACAGAATAATGGTGGAGGATGGTTGGATGGACAGGAAATTATGGAGATCAAGATGTGGGATGCAGAGCAAGCTGTAGGAACACTGCCTACAGTAAAGTAAGCAAGGTTAAACTTGTCCAAACATATTTCTTGGGGTTAATCCCTATTTTCAACGAAATCCTGCCCATAACAGAAAATTCATTCTATAATACAAATTCCATAAATTTAAGTATTATTATACAGTTATCAATAAATCAGTCACTGAAGAGTTTGTACAAAGAGGTTAATTTTTTTTTACACGTATGTATTTACTTATTGTATGATGGTAATCAAACATACTTTACAACTTTATTAAATGGTTCATTACATCCTAATAAATGTATATTTTATGCGTTACTGAAACGTTAAATTAAAATTTGAGATAATATTTAAAGTTTAATTATGTTTTAAACTTTTGTCTGATGATTAAAATGTTTAATTTAACTGGGTTGAGAGTGAACATAGTTTATTATCCAAGTTTGAATTAAATTTTTTATTCGCATCATAACCCTTTACATTGTCAGACAAGTATGATGTCTTTTAATTTGTATTCATATATCAGTTAATTTATTTTTAAGATTTTTTTCTATGATTTGTTATATACATATTTTTGTTTTAATGGATGATGAATTCATTGTCAGTCAACCAAAAAAATTTAGTCTAACGATTTTTTTCGTAATTATTCTCTTTTAACATCTATAATTTCCAACTTTCTTCAAATCAGTAAATCATCTTATAATTTCTTACATTATTTTTTTTGTAGCTCCTTTTAATATTGTTATTGTACAATACATTTCTAAATAGATCAAGTCAGTTTGATCTTTTATCTTGTCACCTGTATATTTTTCTTTCTTCTTAATCTTTATGAAAAAAATCGCATCAGTTACATTGTTTGACCAGTCTCTTCCTTTCACCTTTTTTACAGTTACACAAATGTACAAAAAAAAAGTTTTCGATGTGTGAAAATCACATAATACGTACATGGGTGTCTCATTCAATGATTTCTGCTAAAACTCTCTTTTATTTTATAATGATACGGTTATCTGTCCTGAAGCAAGTCCCGTGCATATTTCTTTCTCCATTCTCCTCTACACCGGGTTAAACTTTCAAGAATATGATTGCTTTCATTTTATTTTAGATCTTTTACAATCTTTATTCCGATTTTCCTTTTTAGCACCTTCTACTGATTCTTGTAAGATCGTTTTAGTCTAATTCTTCTTCCTCTCATGTTAACTGTTCGCTATCAGTGCTGCTAGCTATATCTTTCCAACATTGAATTTTTCTAAATAAAAATTTTACTTTTCTTATCACATCCTCATTTTTCACTCTATTAATATTTTTTTCGATTTCTTTAATTTCCTTATTTCAAGTACTTGTAGCATTTCGTACTTCTTCTCTTTTACTATCCAAATTTCACATCGGTTTGGAAATACACTTCAACGTAATACTGTAAAATACTTTCTTATCCATTGCAACTGGATTTTATTTTTATTTTTAATTTTTAATAACATGGTATAAAAACATTTTTACTGTTTTACTTTCTTAACTTTTCCTTTGTTTGTGTTCATTTGCGTTGACTTATATTCTTCTGTCCAAATTAATGTATCTGTTATTGAAGGATTTTTTAATTTATCTGGAACCATTTTATTTTACGATGTAAATTATTTTTACGCCTTTTTAAAAATTCTTCATAATCTGCATATTTTTATTTATAGAAATAAAATATCATTTTAATAAGAGTTAATACTTACCACGCTTTATAATTTTTTTTGGGGGGGATAGGGAGAATTCAGCTTATAATTAAATTTTTTTCGTATTAAAAAAAAATTGTTATATATCCTTTAAAATTAAATAATTAATTAATATTTTATAATTCATAACTTTTAGACAAAACCGTCTCTGGATCTAGTTTAATTAGACTTATAAGTTTATAATCAGATTCCCAAGTATTGACTTTTCTTCCTGATGTACTTTGTATTAGCATAAGTTACTTAAGTGGGAATTATATACCATCTTATTAAGAGGATATTTATACCTAGATAAGTTACAACTTATCACTTACTGTGTATTATAGAATGCAGTGTTGTGTCGGTAGTGTTCATCTGTAACTTAATATTAAGCTGATTTTATGATCACAGAGACTGACTAATAATGGAAGGAACTGCTTCCAACAAAATCGTTCCTTAAAATATTAATTAATATAAAACAAATTTGTATTTTCCAATTAAAACGAATCGTATTGTAATTTAGAGTATCAAAATTTAAATGTTTGTCTGAAAAAAAAATTATTTTTTATTTTTTTAAATTTTATTCTTGTGTTATAATACCCACAAAAAAGTTAATAATTAACATTTACATGAAAACTAGATAAGATTCAATAAGATTTCTATAGGAAAAACAAGTGATACAACTGTTTTTTTAATCCAAATTTTCTCTCCCTAAATTTTTTAGACTCTTTTCTTCCTATCATTCTTTTTGTGTTTTTTTTTTTCATGTTTACGGAATTTATGCCAACAAATGCTGTAAAAAGTCATAAAGTGTAAGTTGCAAATGAATTTTGTACAGAAATTAAGTAAAATACTTAAACTAAAAATTACTCATAAAAATTAATTAATTGACAATCAATTTTAGTAACGTATTGTATGTTTGTTGTTACCATTACATAAGTGTTCATTCCTTTATAGATGTTGACAACGTGAGATTTAAGTAAGCTATTTTTCAATTTATTATGGTAGAAGTCAGTGAGTTACATAAGAAATTACTTCATTTTTTTTTTTCAAAATTCTCAATCTTCCATAAATAAAGTATACAGAATTTTTCACACGGTATCCCGGAGAGCCGATATTATTTAAAGTATTATAAATTGTATTTATACTTTTTTTGTGAAATTTTACTCAATACGCTATAACTTATTTCTTATTTAATACATAAAAAAGAAATTGTAAAAGTGAGAAATTCTACAGATAAGGCACCTATTATAATATTTTAAAAATACGTTATTTAGATTGTAATGTTAAAATTTACCTGAAGCAACATATATTTAGTAAATATAATAGATTATTCTAACAATCATAGTTTAGCTATTTTTTCTTTATCTTTAAAATAATTATATTTTTCACCCATTTTTAACTACCATAAAATTTAAAAATGTTACTGTATCAGTTAAAGGTGGCTACTTCTACTCCAGTTGGAGTTAAAGTTGGATGAAAGTTATATTTACAAAAGTAATATTATCGATTTTTTTAAGCACAAAAAACATAATATAAAAAGTAAAGTTTTAAATATAAAAAGTTCATGAAGTTATAAATAATGAAATTCATAAAGTTGAAGCTAAAATAACGTAGCGGTAGCTTCTTATCCCTTTAGACGAAATTTTCTAGGTTCGAATCCCTATTTTTTCTTTCTTTTTCCTGTTTAGCCTCCGGTAGTTACCGTTCAGATATTACTTCAGAAGATGATATGTATGAGTATAAATGAATTGTAGTCTTGTACAGGCCCAGTTCGACCATTTTTGAGATTTGTGGTTAATTGAAACTCAACCACCAAAGAACAACGGTATCCACGATCTATTATTCAAATCCGTATAAAAATAACTGACTTTAGTAGGACTTGAACGCTAGAACTCTCAAGATCCAAATCAGCTGATTTAGGAAGACGCGTTAACCATTAGGCCAACTCGGTGGGTTTCGAACCCCATCTAGCTTGGCATTATAACGCTACATACTAGTAGCACAGGGTGTTCAATATAAGAGGTCTTAAAAGAGGTTGGATGATTTAAAATCTTAGAACCTCTTTTAAGGTGAACACCCAACTAAGTCCAATTGGGGTATAAGTAAC
Source organism: Lycorma delicatula (assembly GCF_047948215.1). Lineage (NCBI taxonomy): Eukaryota > Metazoa > Arthropoda > Insecta > Hemiptera > Fulgoridae > Lycorma > Lycorma delicatula. The sequence continues at coordinate 33,526,191 of NC_134457.1, read as the reverse complement.
CAAGTTTTATTGATACAATACCATTTTAACATTTTATGTTATATAAAAGTTAGTGGAAAATGTAGTTATTTTAAACTTAAAGAAAAGATTAGAAAAGTATTCATAACAAATTTTAAATTAAGAATCAAATAATACGTAATAGTCACATTGGAGTTTACTACAGACACATTAAGACTCTATAAAAACGCATTGGTCTAGAAGTATAATTCGGTTCAACTGCTTAATGACATTCCCATTATCTAGTAGCTTTACTGTCAAATGATTTGTGTAGTAGTTAAGCCAAAGTTCGTTCTTTGAACTGAAACGATGTATCTCCTCTCACACGGACCAAATTGTAAATAATCCGTATCACATTGTTCCTTTTAAAGAAAATGCTTCTGTTATACACATCACTAATTATTCTGAAACCACTGTAAGATGTCGACATAGCTTTTACTTGCAATGCCCCATAGTTCGATCCGATAGGTCCAGGTAAGTGTTATTATTAGAAAACTATAAACGTGAACATCTTCCCAATAAGCAGAACATTGCCTTGAACTTTATCTCGAGTTGTCTTCTATTCTTTATTATATGAATTTTCCAAGTTAGTCGACGGTCGAGTTATAGACCTTGATGTTTCACACTAATCTCAGTTTGTGAAATTACAACGCCATCAAGATAGACTTATGAGCAGTCACCCCTCCTCATCATGAATGCCACACGGTTTGATTTTGCTTGGTTAACGTGTAGTCTTCTCCATATACGTAACCATCTGTTGAGCGAATTTAACCAACGATTTCCTGTTTCTACTTATAAAATTAAATACCTTTTTAAATCGTGTGAATTTATTCCATCCCACTATATCAGCAGATTTTCATATGCCAGTCAACTCAGTTCTACCTTAGTCTCATGATCTACAGGATATTTGTTTATTTATATACTCCAAAAAGAACTTCTCGGAATCTTCAAACAAAAAGCAAAAGAATGTGTATCTAAACAGATAACTCAATGTGTACGAAAGACTTTTAAACAACAATATAAATATTGGTAATGAACAATAAAAACTAAGAAATACTTTGAAAACCATAAAAATTATAAACAAAATATTGAAAAAAACGAACAATGAAAGTGTAAAAACATACGAAAGGGGGATTCACATCCCTATCCCTAGGAGAATTATAATCCTGTAAATATTCCCGCCTTTTTGTATTTCAATGAAATTATTTGCCAATTCAGGTTTTTATACTCGTATTTTTAAGTGCAACGTATTTTATTTCTAGTCTTTAATAATTGTATTTATCACAACTTAAACGGCTTAATGAAAACTAATAAAAACTTTCATATGTGCAGAAATTATTCATTTAAACGTACTCGCTTTTAAAGATGATATTGATATTAAAAAAAAAAAGTAATAGTGGCAAGCATATATCACTACAGAGATAATTATGCAGGTTATGTACTTATTTTTTAATATTCTATAATTTCGATTAAATGTTGATTTTATGCTTTAGTTACTATCATTCACTTAGTTCTCGGATAATTACTTTTAATTTATAGTTCAGGATTTTTCTTTACAAAAAATTGATGATGGAGCAACTCAGATATGTATGCTTTCCGTTTTATATTACGTTGAAAACATTTATTAAAATTGTGATACCATTTTAATATTTAACTAAAATCATTTATCACATTTAAATGGTTTTTAATTCCTTCGTACAAAAAAGTATTGTAATCACGAGAAATTTTGGTTTTCATATTTGACGGAAATATCCATTCTGATCATCCCTGAATCCATTTTGACTAGTTTCGGCGTGACGTCTGTACGATTGTATCTCGCATAACGATTAGCCATAGAATGTTGTAATTTTGGATTTTGGACTGTTGTAAGATCTAGCTGTGCACCTTCCCTTTTGATTGCGATCGATTGGACCAACAGTGTCCAAAAAGCCCAAAATCCCAAAAAGTTGGATTTTGGACTTTTTCTTAACTACAGTAATAAACCCTCATTGAGAGCTTTTCAGCAATATATCATAAGTTATATTTATTTTTACTGGTTCCAAAGTAATAGCCCAATAAAATTTTAGTTAATGAAATATTTGTATCATACTAGGGGAAGTTGTATTGGTTGGAACCCGATTTCTTTTCCTTTTTTTGTTTTTAACTTTTTTCGAAGTTATACTTCTTTTGGCGCGTTAGGTGAGACTGATCAGAGTGTGTTTCAGCGTGTTACGGAAGATGCGCGCTCCGATGTAACACACCATGAAGATTTGCCAGGCCAAAGTGGATCAGTTTACACGCACATGCGTGTAGTGTCTAATTCAGTCAGTCGTTCAATGCAATTAAGTGATTAGCGCGTGTTGTAAACATAACAGATTTTTTTTTTAAACCTCCGGATCCACCGTTAAGCATTCTTCAGAGGATTAGATGAATGATTTGTAGCGTGTGTGAAAATGCCATGCCTCACCGGGATTTGAACCCCCGGACCTCTGGATGAAAGGCCGAGAAAGATCGAGTGGTTGGCCACCACTCGCGCCACACGGAGGCCCGCAAACAAAACAGTTATTGAGTCGTAATAAATACACATTTATATTTATATATATGTAATAATAAACACGGATTTCTGAAGAGGGATATTTTAAACTGTGAGTATTGTTGTTGATATTCATAAAACTTTATTTGTATTGCAGCGTATATTTTTTTTGGTGAAAATTGTGTATCATGATTTGAGGTTATATTTATGAAGTTTGACTTTTATGGGTAAAATTACATTTTTTAATGAGACAGAAAATAGCACACATCAGATAAATTCTTGATTTTGGGTAAATAATTTTAAATTTATCAAAAACAAAATTTTTATAAAATACACTATTATAAAACAAAACTATGTATGTCATATTTTTCATATCATAAGTCGCTGATAACCCTGTGCTTATTCAATCGTCATCCGAAGACTTAATGTAATTAAACTAATTGAAATATATTCCATGAAGTTTGTATTATATGACAACAAATACTTCAATACTTTTAAACTATATAAAATTAATATTACTTAATTTAAGTGTTATTTTTTCAAACTTTTATTATTTAATATCATCTGTCGATCTTTTGAGTCACTTCAAATTTGTTTGAATGCGTAAAAAAATTATTTTTTTATTCATGCCAAAGATGTATAACTTCTTACGTGCGTATATTTAATTTAGTAATATAAAGTAGACACGAGCTTTTTTTTAATTTAAATATATTTATTTATTAATAATTATTAACCTGTGATTGTAAATAAGATTTACAATAAATAATTCATTAACAAAAAAAAATGTGGAAAAAATGTAATAAAGAATATAAATATATATGTAATTTAATAGACGTACAAGGAAGTCATGTGTTGTCCACGTTAATTTTTTTTTTATACGTTTTGTTTACTGTAATGCGTACCAACAATGTTACGGTTTCATTACAACTGTCATTTTAATTAAACGCTATCATAAGTTATCATTCCTGTAAATACATTTAACCGTACTAAATAATATTTGGAAGCGCGAAGATATTATATTTGACGGAACAATAAATTATCTACATATGTCTGTTTTTTTACACCATGCATACAATGTATAAGCACAATATATTTAACACATTTTTTAATTACTAACACGGAAAATAGTATTTAAACACAGTTTTACTACAAGAGATATATTTCATGTTATGATTACTCATATATATGTTTTATATTACCTAAGTAAAGATTTCTTTAAAATAGAGATAAATTTATCGCGAAAGAAATCATTTAAAAAAGATTTTTAAAAACTGATACAATATGTTGTTAATTTATTTTCATTAGTTTTACTCGTATTTAGGAACATGAAAGACGTTTTATATTTTTTCGTAAAGTAGCAGTAAGTGCTAGTAAAGAAACCATTAAGAAAAAATTATATATTTTCTACTTCAGTTATATTAAAAGGTAGTTTGTTAACTATTCTGTTTAACTGGACTGTGTTTCTTATATTTTTTTTTTTAATTTTTAAAAATCCATCATTTATAAATATTTTTCTTTATTTAACTGTTATCATTTAAGAATATTTATTTTAATTAAAAATATAAAGCAAAAATAACCGTAGCAAATAATAATGATTTATATAAACTTAAAAAATTTATACTTAAGAAGTTTTATACTAGACTTTACAGTTGAAATAACGAATAAATATTTGATTTGATAAATCATATAAAAAAGTAAACACAAAGAAAGGGTAACTGACAAGACAAAGTAATTTTCTTTAGCCAAAATATTTCAAGTAGACTACCTTACGTACCGCTTGCAGACAGTAAAGACCAAACGTTAAGTCTGGAACATGAGACTTACTACTTTTTCTTTTTCTTTTGCTTCCACCCGAAACTAATGACTTTGTTTTTACCTCTCTCTGTTCCACCAAAGTTTAGCTTTATTCTTCCTTAGGGAATAAACTTTTACTGGAGATAAAACGCCCGGTTACTCTGAATCTATTAAAAGGTATTGAGAAAAAGAAAAAAAACATAAAATGTTAGCGAAGCTGATTTGCCTCCTTCTCAAAGTTATTAATTAAATTATTTGGTATCGGTCTAATTAAAAAGGATAATCGATGTTTTAGTGTAATAATAAATTTAATTATTTGTATTATATTTCTTATATAATGAGCTGAAAGTTATAATGGCTATGAAATTTCATCTTAAACTAAAAAAATTATTGAAGCAATTAACTATACATGTATTTTTTATAGGAAAAAAGATGAATTAATATTAATTCATTAAAACAATATGAGTGTTTATCCTCCAACAAAATTTTTTTTAGTATAAAAGCCTTTCTTATTATTGTTGAAAATAACATTCGTGATTTAAAATAATTGTCACATCATTACCAACAATTACGTATGAAATATATCTAAGTTACTATTTTTGTAAAAAAAAGTATCACTTATTATTAAATCTTTAGTCACATTGTTTCGTAAATCTGTCATTTAATAAAAATAAAGTAATATTAAAAAATAATAATAAGTTATTTACGTGCCAATAAAAGTGTTACCATTTCAACAAACATATAACTTATGATAATTAGCAAAATGATGATGATGGGTAACTTTCATTTATATCTTGTACTATTATATCGTAAAATCATAGACTATATATTAAAAGATTCTAAATTATTGCTGCTAGGAAATGTAGGGAAATGGTAAACCCAAATCGTCCTTGTAGAATTTAGTGGGAGACGGTTGCCTGGGAAATATCAGCATTTGAAACGTATTTAAAGTGAATAGGGTAAATTTCATTGTTGAATAAACTACTATAATCTTGAAAAAAGGATTGTTTTAATCTCTTGAAAATTTTTGTTTAGTAATATACATTTTTTTTTTTATTGAAGGGCCCTAAATCTGTTCTCTGGGCGTAGTTTGTTGTCCTCTTCCACGGTTTCTCGTTTAGATTCATCGTTTTTTATCAATCTACATCTAATCTAGTCTCTTCTCCAAAATCAAATAATCTAGCCAAATGTTCATACCGGCTGAATTTATATACACAGGTATCATTTGATTTATAAATGATAGTAATACTAGTATGTTTAAAGAACTCTTCAAAAAAGTAGTCGATGACGAGTTATTTCATTTTTTTTTTTTTTTGTAATATCTTCAGAAATAAAGTAATATTAAAAAATTTAGATCATAAATGCAAAAACTGAAACATTTTATTTAAAAAAATTTGATCTGTTCTTTTTGTAAATTGTAAATTATTTTTTCATTGAAACATGACTAAAATAAAACATTTTCAAAAAGAAATTAAATGAAGCAAGAAATTAGAAAAATAAAATAAAATATGTATAATACAGATGTCTTACATGAAAAATTCTTCAGCTTTATAGATATCTATGAACCATAAAATACGTTTAAAACCTCTCATAAATGTAGCTTTTTCCTATCTTGCTAAAGTTTATATAATTTTGAAAACAAAAAATCTGATGTGCATACCACATCACTACCTTGTACGCTTCTTAAATTACACATACAGATTATTTTTATAATGACAAGTAAATTTATCTCAATAATAATTTCTGATTATTTTATTATATTTTTTTTTATAGTTATTATTGAATTATTATTTATTGTAAATTTTTCTTTTACAATCAGAGGTTAATAATTAATAAATCAACATATTTAAATTTAAAAAAAAGTTGAAAAAGAAAACGAAATGAAGTCGGATTCGAACTGATGTGGCTTCCCCTTGTAAGATCCAAATATTTCATTAATTAAAATTTTATATGACTATAAATCTGAAACCAATGAAAATAAGTACCACTTATGATATATCGTTAAGAAGCTCTCAATGAGAGCTTATTAATGCAGTTAAGAAATAATCCAAAATTCAAATAGGTTGGAGTTTGAGCTTTTTTGGGCACTTTTTGTCCATATTGCAATCAAAAGGGGTGGTGCACAACTAGATATTACAACAGTTCTAAACCTTAAATTACAACATTCTAAGGCTAATAGCTTTTAATCTATGTGAGATATACATACGTACGTACGTATAGACGTCATACCGAAACTGGTCAAAATGGATATTTCCGTTGAAATCTTAAAACCAAAATTTATCGCGATTACAATGCTTCCTTTACTTCGTCTAAAGAAGTAAAAATGTAGAAAAGGAAGGTTTTATGAAAAACCTTTATTAGCTGACTACTCTGTCCTATACAGCTAACAGTTACATGGATGGACGTTTTTCCCAGGTGAAGTAAAATCAAAACTTGTCTGAATTCTTTGCTTCTGGGTCAGGTGTTCTTCAGGACTCAGTTCTATACTCGGTCTTCACTGAAAACCACGCAACACCAAAGGACATCATCGTTGTATCGTAGCGAATGACATGACAATCCTGGCTTTGGATGCTGATTCTATCCTAGCTTCTACTAAACTAAAAACTGCATTAGGTCTAAATAACAAGTGGCTAGCTAGATGGAAGATGAAGGTTGATCTGGCTAAGCCTACGCATGACACGTTTGCCATGAGGAGGAGTAACTGCCCACGAGTTCAGGAGTTCAGATTAATGGCACTTTCATCCCTTATGCTAACACCGTGCGATTCCTGCTTCCGGATGCAATCCTAGGGGACATGGAGGAGACATATCAGGAAGAAAAGGATACAGCTCAATATTAAGTTAACGCATTAAGTTTTAACACACCATTGGAAATCAAGAAAAATTTGTTTTTATCACAAAATATGAAAATAAAGTTTTATCAATGTAAAATGCAAAATATTTTCCGATTTTGAATTTTTTACGGTAAAATACTTTGAGGTTGAACAAATACTTTCCTCAACCTTTAATTCCTTCCTTCACAATTTTGGCACAGTGAGTAAAGGTTAGGATCTAACAAAATGAATGATGATGATTGGACATATACAGCTAACGTGTCCTTGGCTTAAACTGGGGAAGGCCAGTACCATCCCCACTACTACTGGAGTCCAGTACTTCGAATCCAGTCTGGAGTATCTTTTTCCTAACCAGTACTGGCAGAATAAATCTGAAGTAGAATTGAAGTGTCGTTAGGATAAAATCTGACTTCATAAAAGTATTAATAAGCCACTAAAAACACCGAAGCCGAGAAAATTAGGCTTAAGAATAAAATAGAATATTACAACTCTGATAATTATTTTATCAACGGGGAGAGAATACGTTTTTTCTTTATACCTTTTGTAGCTGCTCTGTTATCTTGTTATTATTTAAATCTTAAAAATAAATTTACATTCTTGTTATTCTTATCAGTCTTTACATTCTTGTTATTACTGTATCTGGAAACGTGTACCTTGAACAAACTCAGGCCGATCATTCCTGAGACCTGTGGTTAATTGAAACCCAACCATCGAAGAATAACGATCTCCACGATCTAGTATTCAAATCCGTATAAAAGGAACCACCTTTATTAGGATTTGAATATGAAAACTCTCGACTCGAAAGCTGCGGTGGTTTGTATATATTTAAGGTTTTATTAATATATATATATATATATATATATATATACATATTTCAAACTTGTTTTTTATGAATTCACAACTTTTTTTGAAGTTTAAAATCTAAAAATACAATTACACATTTCGCCGTGATTACAGGTTATTTTTTTGGTTAGATTTTTAAAACTATTGGAAAGACTACTTCACATTAATCCAGATTACAATTATTTTGATAAAAATGAAAACTTAAAATTTTTATAAATGAATTAATTATTAAGTAATTTAAATTATTTTTAAAGAAAATTAATTTCTTTTTACTTAAAAACATGTTTTTCCTAAATCAAATTCTAAAATGTTTATCTAGTACAAGACTCACCCTTCTTTCTTTTTCTCTAAAAATTAATTTAGTTAGTAAATTGGAGTAGAAAAATCCATTTTTCTATTTTATAATTTTTACTTCACAACAGAATATATCTAAGTCTTTTATATTAATATAATTGTAAGGAATTTAGCGATTAATTCTGATGGATTGACAATTTTTTGTTTTATTTGTACGTTTAAAAGATGAGGTATACCAATTCCTTTTCTGGAATCAAATCAACGTTCACATGAATTAATCATATCTTTTTTACGATCATTAATCAGAAGCAGGCACAAGTTATTTACGAATAAATGTAATTCATTGGTATAATGAATGAATGATAGGAATAATTCAATTTTTTTTACTGAGTTCACTTTATTTACAAACAGCTTTGGCATTGAAGCTGTAAGTCGTATGACAGACTATCACTTGAAATAGGATCCTATTATGGTAATCCTCAATAAATACAAAAACAATTATTATGAATACATAGAAGATAAAATACTATGAATAAATATTAGTAACTATGAAATAACATATATAATAGTGTCTTTGAATATATATAAATATCTTCACACCATTAATCTAGTCGGATACGTAAATAGAACAGAAATAAGTAAAACAATAAGTTTAAGATATTCACAGATAAATAATAAACGTAATCATTTATAAATCTGAATAACGAAAAATAAAATAAACAAAATTATAAGTGTTATCTCCAAGAAACCGGATCATCGTAACAGTCTATCTACCAGATCAAGCACATTTAGTCTTATCAGCTTTCTAACGTCCTCACTGCTGAACCAATGAATGATCTCCACATCGCTGTTATAGATTGTGTCCCCAGAGTTCAGTTCCGTAAGTCGATACAGGCTTCAAGAAGCATTGTAAATCAGAATTCTTCTGGATCAGGAAAGTTGAGATTCCTTATATAATATCCAGTGTATCTTTTTAAAGTTAATGTCAAGCAACCTCCTTTTCTCCCTTACATAATCTCTCCAAATTAAACGGTGATCAAGGTAAAACTCCAGGTATCTCACCTTACTGGCATAAGGTATGTCTAACACGGTTTAAATGAACTTCAGGGAAATCTTTTTTTCTCATCGTAAACGTTATGTGGCTTTACTTTGTCGATTTTTTTTTTTTTTTCACTTATTACGCAGCCAAACGCTGATGGTATTCAGTGCAGATTGTAATTTCTCCGAGGCTAGATTCGAACCATCGTAAACCACCAATGTTGCCGTGTCATCTGCATATGACGCAACTGCGACACTGTATATTAGGTAAGTCAAAGTGTAGATCAGGAATAGAACCAATCCCAAGACTGATCCCTGTTGAACTCCTGAGTTATTGTTGAAAAACTTACCCATCTCTGTAGTTAACTTGTGAGAGAATTGCCATCTCAATGTCAAAATTATTTCAATCAACTTCCTTTTCTTCCTTACATGAACTATCCAAATTAAACGGAGATCAAGGTAATAGCCCAGGTACCTTACCTTACTGACATAAGGTATTCTGACACCTTTTAGATGAACTTCAGGGCAATTTTTTCTACTCATTGTGAGTTAGTGTAGTGGTTGTGATAGTGTAGCTGATACTCAAAGTCGACTTATAAGGTTCTAGTCCTTTTAAAGGCAGTTGCTTTTAAATGTATTTGAATGCTAGACTGTGGATACCGGTGTTCTTTGGTGGTAAGGTTTCGATTAAGTACACATCTCGGGGATGGTCGACCTGGATCAGTTCTAAACTAAATATTTCCAAATACATTTACACTTATATTGTAGCTACGTCGGGCCTGGCAATTCGGTAGCGGTTATTGCATTTGTCTATACAGACACCCCCATGACTCGTCAATAGTTTGAAAATTGGTTGAGAAGAAAAAAATACAAACACACACACACACACATATATATATATTTTGAGGCTAATTTCGGTTTTTATATTTGAACAAATGGAATATCTCTTTTAAGTGGTTAATTATTCTTACATTAGTGTTTTAATTTTATTTTATTCTTTTTCGATATATATATATGTACTCGAATGTATAAATAACATGCTTTCTTTTGCTTTACTAAATTCTAAAATGTTTATCTCGTACAAGACCCACCCTTCTTTTTTTTATATAAATATTAGTGTAGTTAATAAATTGGAGTATAAAAACTCAATTTTTAGATGTTACAATTTTTACATCACAACTAACTATTCCAAAGTGTTACTTTTTAATGATTTTAAAGATTATTTCTGAATTGGCAATTTTTTATTTTATTTGTATCATTAAGTGATGTTCATTTTTACCATCTCCTTTGAATGTATTTTCTTTTTATGAAAAAAATATACTTCACTCTTATAGAATAATAATAATAATAATAATAATATTAATAATAATAATAACTTGTTATACATTTTTTTAATACCTTTGCTAACATGAAATTTAACCTTAAGTTTCTATAGAGTAAGTTTTAACATCTTAACATCAACTAACATATTTGGGTATGAGTATTAATGTACCCAAGTGCATACAGTATGTGTAACAGTAATTATATCAACCGTAAAATTGAAGTAACATTTCATGATATCCCTTTACCACTCCTTCCGTAATAATTTCAGTTAAACTAAAGACGTCTTAGTTTTCTCTTAGTTTATCTCTTCTTAGATCTTATACTTCCCAACTTATCACATCCTCAAACTCTTTAGCTATTCTGCTTTACTCATCCGGAATAATATTCAGCTCCTTGAATAATTTTCGTGATTCCTTAATCCTTTTATACCTGTTTACACTGTTTTATTACTAAATTAAGTCGGTTTATATACCAACTTTCCAAACACGATCCCTTTTATTATTTACTTAGTTTTCCTTCAGCTCCTAGATTTATATTGATAAATCTATATACATATATACTACCGCTCAAGCATTTTATTTCTATTTGGTTTTGATTATTTAAACAAAGAAATTTTAATTAACTGAAGGTAAAATCTTACTGCGAAGAAATAGTGAATGCTACAACGTTAAGAGAAAAATTCATTCAACATTTATCCAATTAAAATTACATGGAAGTCAAGGTTAATAAGACTTATGTTCACTCTTAAAGAAACATCAATTCAATTTTATGTATCTAATGTCTAATGAATGCCAGAGACTTTCCAATCGGTTCATGGATATCAGTTCCCAAAAAAACAGGGTTCATATATGGGTGTGAACGGTGTATTTCATTACTTCTAAATACCAGTGACAAAAACAACAGATATCACCTATCATCTGGATTATGATTTTTAAGAGTATCTATTAGATGTGGTGTAGATTCCTTTACGTCTTGATCTTAGAAAAAGGTTATAACAAATTATTGTATAAAAATTTCTCACAAAAAAAAAATGAATAAACGTAAAATATAAGCGATATAAAACTTCAGTAAAAATTGTAATTTTTTAACCTACGAGAGGTGGATCAAAAAGTAAAATATACCCTTGCCGTGTTCTTGAACTAAATGGGATATATTATTGTCTTGTGGTGGCAGCACTGGTTGCGTTGTTTTCTTCACGCTCTCGCAACAGCATTTTTGTACGACATTCAGTACGTGGGCATTATCGTTGTCAGTATGGCGAGTCCTGTAGAAATTTCGTCCAGCATAGCAAAAAATTACAATTGTTGTGAAATTCATCAACAAATTGTAGATGTATAGGGTGAGAATGCAATGTCACGCCCCATGATCACAAAATGGTGCCAAACGTTCATAAGCGGAAGAACAAATGTGAGTGACAGAGTGCTGGGGATGCTTCAACAGCAAACACGACGGGTAACGCGGAACGCATGAATAAAATGATCTTGAGTAACCGGCGTATTAAAGTTATAGAGATTGCAAGTGAACTTAACATTAGGTATGGTAGTGTGTTTTCGATTATTAACCATCAGCTTGATTACCATAAGATGTGTGCAGGATGGGTGCCACTTCTGTTGACCGACTACCACAAACATCAACGTTTTGCGTCTGCTCTTTCTTTTCTTCAATGTTATTGAAGTACTGGTCCACAGTTTTTAAGCAAATCATTACCGGGGATGAAAGCTGGGTGCTTTATTACAGTCCTTCGATTAAACGAGTATCACATAAATGGAGACATAAAAAGTTTCCGCTGCCGAAATAAGTAAAAACATACCCACATGTTCGAAAGGTTATGCTGATATTTTTTTCAAATGTAAGGGAGTTGTTTACAGTGAATTTGTGCCCCGAGGAGCAACAATCAATGCCGAATCTTACTGTAAGACTTTGAAAAAATTGCGTCAAGCCATTAAAGATCGAAGATCCGGAATATTGAGCGATGAGGTCGTTTTTCTTCACGACAACGCTACTCCTTATTCAGTCTCATATGACAAAGGAGTTGCTGAAAAATTCAAATTCAAATGTGGTCCATCCGCCTTACAGCCCTAACCTAGCATCCTGTGACTACCACCTGTTTTATCCTCTCAAGCGAGACCTGGGAGGGGACCGTTTCGATAATGATGAAGTTAAGGAAGCGGTCCTTAAATGGTTGAAGAAATTGGACGAAATTTTGATGTGAATGGAATTGATAAACTTGTCACAAGGTATGAATAGTATTTAGGAAACTCTGTGATTATTTCAAAAAATAAAACAAAGATATGTAGTTTTTTTTTCAATAAAAAAAAATTGTCTTATAAATATGTTTGTTTCATAGATGGATGTAACTTACTTTCTGATCGTCCCTCATATTTTAAATGCGAAGAGGTCATCAATTCAATATATATTTTATACGTGTGTTCATTCAAGCCTTACAACCAAACGTACCGATTTCGATAATTTTTTTCTTTAAGTATTTATTGTGGTAGAACCGTCGTAAGATTATTTCAAATAATTAAATACAAAAAATTACTTTGTCTACCTACATGCTCTGATTAAAATTTTATATATGTATATATATATATATATATATATATATATATATATATATATATATATATATATGTTTCTAGAACATGATACTATTCGATACGAAAAGGTGTTCCTATGAAAGTGTAATCATATTGGTGGAAAAATGAAGGTAAAAAGAAATACGTATTTATGCTCTATAATGAATTTACTTACGTAAATAAGTAACCAATTACGTTTCTTAATTCATTAAATAAATTTATCGCCGTTTGTTCCATGTCTTTGATTTTCTTTACAAAAAGTACTATTATAAAAGTGTACGTAATAAAAAACAAAATAATTATTTTTTTAATTCTTTGTTTAATTTTATTAATATTTTTTATGTGGTATCAAAAAACAATTCGTGTTTCTATTTATTAATTTTTATTTTTATTTTTTAAAAAAACTTGAAATATTTAAGAATTTAAAAATATTACTTATTTATTTAGTTAATATTTATTATTTAAATTTTTTTTTTTGAAAAGTTTTTTATCTTTTTTTTTGGCAAACCCGTCGGGTTTATCTAGTGATAGACTTGTCAAGGTAAAACAGCTGATTTTGAAGTCGAGAATTCTTAAGTTGAAATCCTAATAAAGGATTTATTACGATTTGAATCCTAGATTGTAGATACCGGTGTTCTTTGGTGGTTGGGTTTCAATTAACAATAAGTCTCAGAAATGGTCAGCCTGAATTTCTTCAAGACTACACATTTACCAGAAGAGTTACATTAAACTGATAATTCACGAATGACATTAATTGTTGATGCGACTATAAATAAAAATATTCTTTTTTAAAGTTTTTTGAATTTATCGTTTTTTACTTTGGAACATGATAAAATTTGATTTATTTTATTGTATTTTTTTTTCAAAATTTAAAAAAAATAATATTAAAGTACTTTAAAAGAAAGCAATAATAAAAAAAATATTATACTTGGTTGTTTATATATCTAACATATTATTATTATTCTCATATAAAGAGTGTTTCTTAAGTTGTGGGCTGTCTATACTTTTTCGGATTCGACTTGTAAAACTAAACAAAAAATATCCGTAGGAAAAATGGCAATTTCTCATTCGTTCTCCCACTGTCCGCCATTTTGTTACTTTTATATGAAAACTTATATCTCAAGTTCGGGTGAACGAGTCACGTTAATATCTGGTAAGCGTCTTGGTAATAAAGTTTTGAAATTAGCGAAAAATAAGGACTTAAAATACCTTTGCAAATTACAAAATAGCGGCCATGTTTATTTTTCAATCCGTTATATCACCATAAATATTAGTTTTCTTCAAAATTTGTTATTTAGTAAAATAATAAGCCTTTTATTTGAAGAAAATGGTCCTTATTTTTCAAAATCGGTTAACAAATAGCCGAGTTATGGCAGAAAGTTGATGCAATTTTTTATTTGTTTTCATGTCCTCCACTTTACGTTCAATTCGATGAAATATTAATTGTTCTTATTTATTGTTAATTCTAGTAGTATAAATTAGTTACAAATTAAGTAGTAATTTTCTCATAATAATAGACCTAATAATTATGACACAAAATTAGAACATCAGTTTTCTTCCATAACTCGACTGTTTGTCAACCGGTTTAAAAAAAATAAAATGTCATTTTGTTCAAAATAAAAGGGTTAATATTTTAGTGAATAAATTTTGATAAAATAATATTTATAGAGATATAACGGATTGAAAAATAAACATGGCCGCCATTTTGTAATTTGCAAAGGTATTTAAGTCCTGATTTTTTGCTAATTTAAAAATTTATTTCCAAAACGCTTACCAAATATTAATGTGATTTGTCTATCCGAACTTGAGATATAAATTTTTGATATAAAAATAAAATAGCGGACAGAGGAAGAATGAAGGAGAAAATGCCAATTTTTCGTAACGATATTTTTTGTTTAGTTTACAAGTCGAATCCGAAAAATATAGACAGTCCACAATTTTATAGACACTGTATAATTTGGAAGATTTTTGAAATGTAAATTAGTATACAGTCGTACACAGCCTCATCTATTTTCGAGTAGGAATTTAAAAACCATCACTTAAGAAAATGATTTACTGGGTTTTGGAATAATTTTTTTGGGGGGTACCGTTTATTTTCAAAAAATAAACCATAAATATTTTTTTTTAAATCAGTTTTTTCTAATTAAAACTACATGAGTGATTACCGAATGTGTTATGCAAATAATAAATTTGTTTGAATTATTCTTACGAATAAATACAATAATTCTACTTGATTTTACCAGAAGTTAATTACGAAATTTAAGCTGAATTTTGTAATATAACATAATACTGGAGACATGTAAATAATACTAGTATGCACAAAGAGGATTAATAGCGTTTGCTTACAAGGCTAAAACTGCTTAACATAGATTTAATTTCTTCCTCTCTTTGGTGAATGGAGGGAATAGTTCTATAGCCTTCGTATTGTAGTCGAGCGAATGCTAACTCAAAGTTGAAATTATCTTCTAGACATAATCCCTTTTGGTCAACTTGATTCCAACAACTGTAAATAACTCTAGCAAAACTTTTCACATCTTATATACTGTATGAAAACAGTACTCAAAAACATTTGTAAACTTTCGTTTACTATTCATTAAATTTTGTTTCTTTATCATAATTTATTTAAAAATTTTATACTATAAAAGTAAATTGAATGACGGTTTAATAATAACTCATTTATAATGTTTATAATATTACATTTTATCTCGGGACTAATGTGTTAGAATAAACTAAGAAAAAAGTTACATAAAAGAGAAAAGAATTAATAATAATAGATCGTTGGTATAGGTATTTTAAATTGGTTTTATATATTTTCTTTAGTTTGTGGAAAACAAACTAATGAAAAAAATATAAATAATGGAAATAAGAAAGCTGAGAAGAATAACAGACGTGCTTACAATAGATATGGTATAGTTAAATGTTATCTCAGGGGAACGTGTATAGATTATGTTGTAATATCAAGAATACGTAAACAGAAAAGATTACAATGATAAATATATTTGGGAGAAGGAATTAAGATTACGCTAAAATGCAAATGATATAAACTCTGAGTGAGTGAGAAGAGGATGGGGTAAGTCAATAAAAAATAAAAAGTCCTTTAGGAGAAGTGACTAAAAAGGGGAAAGATTCAATAGAAAAAGAAATGTAGAGTACGAGTATATTAGTTTCCTATATTAACTCGAGTATACTTTCTCATATATTAATTTATCAAATAATCTCGACCCAAATAGATCAGTAATTATAGTTAATAAGAGTAATTTATAAAAAAAATACAAAAAAGTACATCCTCAGAATTATCAATTTTTTTTAACTCTTTTTATGAAAACATTTTTAATTTTTATTTTGTGACTGTGGAATTTTATATCCTTTCATCAACATTTTATGCAAAAAATATTTTTTTCATAACTCGCTTTCAAAATAAGTAAAACGTTAGCTTCAGATTGTTTTTGAACTAATTATACGGCTTCATCGTTAAAAGAGCCTTCAAAAAAGAACTTCACCGTATTTTTAGTTTATTTTTTTTTGTAATGTAACTTTGTAATAAGAACTTGATATTGCAAACGCTTAACATCCATCAAACCAGTAAATATAATCGGCAAAAGATAATAAGAATAAAATTATTTAAACTGGATTTTTCACAGTTGCTTATGAAAGTTGACTGCTAATATTAAAACAATTTTCAAAATTGTAACTTTATACCGGGTGATTGAAACAGGGCATCACAATTTTAAAAGCATATTAAAATTTATTGAGATAATTTACAGACTCGATTGATGTCTTATTTCATAGAAAAATACAACTAGTTTGTCAACCCTCCATTCACTTTTATTTGATATGGCTTTCATTTGTAATGCGACATACATCCCACATGAAGTCGATTTCATTCCCGATTGCAGCCAGAAAGTCGGGTGTTACCTCTGCAGCTGCGGCGTTAATTCGAAGTATTAGCTCAACAAAATCACCAGGTGGTACATGAATCCGATCATTAATGCAAACCCGCAAGAAAAGATCTAGCGGGTTCAAATTTGCGAAGCCGAAAGCGAGGTAGCCATGCAATTGGAACTTCAGGACCGATTGCAAAGGTTCCACCGACCTAGAAATCGAGTATCAAGAAAAGTTCGGACTACTAGGTAGTAGAGAGGTAGTAATGGCTGGCATCTTGGTCTGCATCGTCTAAGTGTGGCATTAAAATATTTTGAAGCATGTCCAGATAAATGATTCCATTTACGGATACCTCCTGGAAGAAGAACGGATCGGGAAGAAGAACAATCTGTCTCATTGAAGGTTTGGTGCCAAGAGTAAATTGTATGCCTACTAGGAAACTTCCTAACCCACCGGGTTGGTCTAGTGGTTAACGCGTCTTCCCAAATCAGCTGATTTGGAAGTCGAGAGTTACAGCGTTCAAGTCCTAGTCAAGCCAGTTATTTTTACACGGATTTGAATACTAGATCGTGGATACCGGTGTTCTTTGGTGGTTGGGTTTCAACTAAGCACACATCTCAGGAATGGTCGAACTGAGAATTTACAAGACTACACTTCATTTACACTCATACATATCATCCTCATTCATCCTCTGAAGAATTATCTAAACGGTAGTTACTGGAGGCTAAACAGGAAAAAGAAAGGAAACTTTCTACCGTACTCTACGAAAATTACTGCAGTTGCAAAATTACTATTGTACTGCAGTATTTGACTGCAAATCATGAAACCAAAACACACAACGAGCATGTTCCGCCCCAGTAAATGTAACTATTTTTAACAACACTAGTGACAGCGCTGGTCGCAACATTTGTTATTAATGAACTGTGAGTCAAAACTTGATATTTTTTCCTATAAAATGAAACCTCAACCTAATCTGTAAGTTACCTCAATAAATCATTATTTGTTTTTTAAAGTTAGAAAGTGCTTTTTGACTCATCCGGTATAATGGTAAACATACATACATTACAAAATTACAAACATACATACAAAATTTCACAGTTAGTTCTTTTGAAATCTAGAAATGAAATTTAGAATTTTAATAATTACAAAAAGTGATTAAACAATTATAATTTTTATTTATTAAAATTATGTATATAAATGAATTATAATGTATTAAAATAAACGCACAAAATGTCTGAAAATTGAACGAAACATTTTCTTTATTAATTCCGCTTTGAAACTTTTTAAATATTGATCCACCGTAAAAAATAAGTAAATTTTACTTTAAGGAAGATTGATCAACGTTGTACTTGTTACGAGATTTTCATTCTCTTTAGTAAAACTGAAAACTGCATAGAAAAGATAACATAGCTTTTCACCTTTCTCTTTTTTCTAGTTCATCCTTTTTTAATCTGCTCATAATTTCTTTCTCTCTCTTAATATCAATCAATATTCCAGCCCATATTTTCTGTGTTTCTCTTATCTCTTTGATCTTTTCTTTAATGAACTTTCTGTGCATACAGTTACCTCGTCCTCAAAACATTCACAGTTTATGAAAATTCTTTTATTTCAATACATATCTTTTCTCTTTAATTTTTTTTCACATCTTTGTCATTATTTTTCCCTTTTATTTTATAAATAAAATTTCAACATTCTCCTTATTTTATTTCTCCTCTTACATTTGATATTCTACATCTTCATCACTGTCATAGACATGTAAGAGAATTACCTTTTGAACTCTGTCGGGGTTAGAATGAAGTCTACATATATACATATATTTTTGATGTTTTATTTTTATTCTTGATTTGTATTCATTATAAGTCAATAAACTTTCCAAAATACTTAAATAATTTCATTGTTTTTACATCTTGCTTCTCAATCTAATATTTGACCAGGTTTATTTTTTCATAGCAGCAATATTCTCCTTTGTTTTGTATTCGATTTTTAGTGAAAAATAAATGCTGGATAATTAAAAGTTGTATCCATTCGATTTTGAAAAATTTTCTCTGAAAAATTCCATTAAGATGTCAATATTTACTTAGAATTTCAGTTTACAAAAAATGGACCATAACTTTACAGAAACTATAAAAATGATCGACAATTCTGAAAAAAAGGCTAGTCAAAGTTCTTTAGTGTTAACTGTTACAGTCTGCATTTTCATATCATTGAAATGATATGAATCAATTAATAAATTAGCTGAGATCCAAAGAGAACTCTGTGTTATACCTTCGAAGAGCCCAGTTTGCGGCATTTTTAACGATTAATTTATTTATAATATAAACATAATTCATACAGCCATGAGGTGTTCTTTTATTTTAGGTGAATGTTTAAATATATGCTATGAAAAATCTACGAAATGCAATAATTAAAAGTTAGTACTCGTGTATACTTTAAAATGGGAAAAATATTGACTATTAATGTAAACCACTATTACTCATAGGCTCTCAGTAATGTATACAATACACTTACAGATGTGTCGTAATGATATGTGTTAATTCTGTATCAGACTTATGTAATTTGCTGTGGGGCTGAATACAAACTAATTATTCTACCATTCTAAAAATACCTAAGCCTTACCTAATGACTGATTTAAGCACTAGATTAGTTAAAATTCCTCATAATTTTATAATAATTTTATTTGATTTTACTTTCTGTTTATTCTTTTATGAAATTTCTGACACAGTTTTGGTCTTTTTGCTCGATGGGATTTTCTAACGTATGAGAAATATCATTCCTGACGAGATTCGAATCCGAGACCTCAAAATTAAAAGCGTAGACGCTACCAGTCTACCGCGGAGATCAGAATTTTTTATTTTTAATATATAATTTGTAATCTGTTCAACCTGTAAATAATTAGCAACCCCTTGGCCCAGTGAGATGAGGATGTGTCTATAACATGTAAATGAGATGGTTTCTTGCAGACTATGGCCGACTATTTCTGAGATATGTGGTTAATTGACCTCTGTTGCTAAAGTACACTAATATCTATTGTTTAGTATTGAAATCCTTATACAAATAATTTACCGTTAGTTGGATTTGAACCCAGAATCTTCGACTTCGAAAATCAGCTGTAAAACAGCTGATTTTGGAAGTTTGATCACTAAAACCAACCCATTGGATTGTCGAATATAAATGAAAATAATTTAAAGAAATCAGCAAATGTGTGCGCGCGCGTGTGTTATACTTAGTAAAAATTTCACTTACTGTCCACTTTTAAACTTTCTTTTATTATTTTTTTGTTTATACAGTATTTTATTTATGCTCTTTTGCTTCTTTTTGTTTATATAAATTAACTTTTATTAGCTATTTAAATTTTTCATGTAATATATTTAATATCTTTTGCGGTTTTGATTCTGAAGTTCTCTTTCATATATATGAATGTAATAAAAATTCTATCATGGTTCCTGATTTTTTTTCTATGTTCAAAAAAATACGAATTTTAATTAAATTTTACTTTATAGATCTATACTATGATACTTGCCCAGTTTTTCATGAACTTCCTTTACTTTTTTTAATACTGTCTTGAAACCTATCCATTTTTATTTCAATTGATTTTATACTCTTATGATAATTACAATGATCATTATGGCTGATATTTTTTTTTTTTAAATATATATAATTATATTGTTAAAGAATTTTAAATATTTTATTATTTTTTGGTATTTTATTGTTATTAAAAGTAATTAATAAAAGTAATTAAAAAAATTGCATTATGGTAATCCCACCAGTTAGGATTAAAAACAAATAAATGAATATAAAATAAGTTATTGTTCTGTAAGACTACATTTTTTTATTGTTTTCAAAAAAAAATTGTTCTGACAATTTTTTTTGAATTTGCTGAACTTCTGAGTTCAGCAAATTCAATCCATTTTGTTACAATTCACTATACAGTCGATTGTATCTGCTAGAATATGACTGCTGATTGTTATAAGGAAATTATTTTTTTTATTTTATTAAACATTGGTATAAGAATTTATAAACGAATAAATTAATATATAAACTAAGAAATTTATAAATGAGATAAAAAAAAAAAAATATCGTATACTTTTAAATATTATAAATAGAAAAGTAAACCAAAGGATAAGCTCTCTTATAAACAGATATTTTAATGTAACCCTCTTTTTAAGAAAAATAACCATTTTGCAGCTTGTGCAGATTTCATGCCTAAGAATAGAAAAGTAAAAGTAAAAAAAAAAGAAGAAAATTCCCTCGCTGTATGGTGAAACACAAATTCCCTTTGGACAGGATTATGCTCATATTACTGTGTAACTTAACCTCACTTCCCTCTTCAACGGTCTTGCACTCTCTTTATTTAAATATATTACTTTCTTTTTCTAACCCATTCTCTTATTTTTCTCCCAAGAGGCAGTTGTAACTGAGCAGAAACGTTTTTTAATCTGTTTCAACACATACACACCTGCAGTGTGTGTGTGTTCGTGTGTATGTGTATATATTACATTCATCCAGTCTAATCTGTTGACATTAATTTTACGTTGGATTTGGTTATGTCTAATATTTTATATCTAGAAATACGGTCTTTTAAATTAAACCAAAATTAAAGAAATAGACTATATGAGATTATATTTTCAAGCGTAAAATACGTATTGCTGTATAATAATTAAAGTTGACAACGGGGAAAAACCACATTAGAATTAATATTATTAATGTAAAATAATTATTGATACACAATATTTTATTCAATAATAAATAAAATCTACATTATTAAAGGAATAAAAATGCAGTGATTTGAAATCCGGCAGAAGACTTTCCTTGTCCGGATGTGGCTAAACAGAGCTTTACATACAGAAATATTTTTTTTTCTTTTTATAAAAGCCGCACTTACAATTCATATGACATGAATGACGAGTCATTCATATGACGGAGAAGAAATAAATAGTAATTTATAAAAAAAAATAATTAATTCCCTTAAACTAATATTACCTCCAAACTTATTTACATTTATATATGTTATTTTTAATTTATAGTTAATTTTTGTTTCTTTTCCAATTTTAATCCAAATGATTGAAGAGATTCAACTTAAATTACGTTTTCTTTATCCTTATTTATTTCCGTAAGGGCACACAGCTGATCATCTAATTATGGATATGTATTTGTTTTAGTTTCCATTATGTACATGTATTTAGTATATAAAAAATTCCAAGTCTGACCGGGCTTCAAAAGTACATCCAAATGAAATAGTTTTTTTGAATTTAAAGCTTTTAAATGATCGTTACATTTATTATTTTTATTGATTTGTTTTCGTAATTATTTTTATTAATTTTCTAGAACAATTCTGAATGTATAGTATTTTCATTTTACTAATTTAATCTTGCACGTCAGTTGCTTCAAATAATTTTGGTAGTTTTTTTTTAGGGAAAAAATGTATCTAATGTTCACCTTGTATTTGAAAAAGAATAGTGATGTATTTTTTTAAAGTCTATTTAGGTTTACGAACGTTCAGCGACATATATTTTCACTGAAATACAAAACCATTACTCCTTGATGGAGTAATCAATGGCGGATATAGACTTCTAGTGCTGTTTTATTCTCAAAATTAACAGAATTATTCTCCGCCAAAGATTCTGAAATGAAGGTGATATATTAAACCCTACCTATCTTTTTCCTGTTTAGCCTCTGGTAATTACCGTTTAGATAATAATTCAGAGGATGAATGAGGATGATTTGTATAAGTGTAAATGAAGTGTAGTCTTGTACAGTCTCAGTTCGACCACTCCTGAGATGTGTGGTTAATTGAAACACAACCACCAAAGAACACCGGTATCCACGATCTAGTATTGAAATCTGTGTAAAAATAACTGACTTTATTAGGACTAGAACGCTGGAACTCTCGACTTTCAAATCAGCTGATTAGGGAAGATGCTTTCACCACTAACCAACCCGATGGGTGATATATTAAACTCTGAAAGCACCATTCTTACTGTGTTGCTGTTGAATAATTAACATCTTTACTCTAAAAGAAAGCCATTCTTATTGTCACGCGTACCTGTTGGCTATGCATATTTTACCGCAGCTGTGTGAAAGATTAGTTACTACAAATATTGTATAGCGATTAATTACCCGTTTTTGTGGAGAATAATTTACTAATTGTAGATAACAACTTTTATTGAAAAAACAAATTGTTAATTCACTACTTTTACATATGTTTTTTATTTACTTATATTGAATTAAAATAAATCAGGAATTCAATAAACTATTTTGTTTTATATTCAACAAAATATCCAACTACAGTAAATAATTGCCATATAGAACAGAATACAAGCAGGAAAACGGAAGCGAATTATTTTAGCTAGTTATCTAAATAAACGTCAACAATATTTGTAATTTAATCTTTTGATTATTATTTCGTGTACGTTGGTAGAGTAGTTTTTGGAAAAAATGGATGTATGTACATACTTTCGAATACATCAGTCATAGTTTGCTGCAGTGAAATGGAGTGGTTAGCGATTGATTTCTTTAGCAGTAGGTAGATAGTTTGAGATCTAGCTGTATCAGTTATTTTTTAAAAGGTAAGAACTTCTCGATACAATCTCTCAATGACCTTTGTGTAATTTGAAAATGTAATTAACATAAATCTTATTTGGTAATTTAGATGTATAACAATCTGCCGGAACTCCCACTATAAATACAAGAGAAAGTAGCTTGTTTCTGGCCCCAAATCAAGAAACGTACGCTTGGTGTTTGGAGGATGCGAAATATTATACAATCATCACTCAATTACAAACTTGGATAAAACTTTACGAACAGAATATTAGATCAACTTATTCAGAACAAAACGGTCAAGTGAAAGAAAATATTTCCAACTACGATTTCAGATTTTTAAATTCGGTATTCTACGTTTATTTAACAAATATTTCATGTATAATAGGAAATAATGGCGGCTCGGAGCTAAAATTAGTGGGAGTGCTGCTCCAGAAAATTTTTTTCTGGTCCTTTTCAAGACCATGGTTAAAGTTTCCTGTAAAATAAAAGAACTGAAAATATGTGAATCAGAATAGCTAAAAGCAGGATAATAATCTAATCCTACACGATCACATTCAAGAATATGGTAGACGTGCATAAAAACCGTATTCGGTTTAACCGAATAAATAATAAAATGTTAATACAGATAATATTTTTTAGTATTATTAGATAATAACTTAATGAAATGTCCGCTTAAAAACATTACAGCTCAGTGGTGGTTAATTTAAATTCCTATGTACACAGAAACAAATACATAATTATTTTTACTAATTGCCTTCTCTTTCACTCTTCCAGCGTATTTTTGGACAGATTTGGCAATCAAAGAACCCTTGCTTTTCGCCATCTTCCGATCACAACTGAAAAAACAACTAAACCACTTTCATATTACTTCAACCGACTAAGCTAAAAAAGGGAATGAACAAGGAACATTCCATATACACGCGGAGTAAAAAAAAATACTTCCACCACCACCACCACGCCAGGGTCGGCACTGCGGGTGCGTCAGTGCTCTCTCACCTCGCAGCCTTGTGTGAAGCTTCCTATGTGCGCATGTGTACAACAGCCAAACACCACGCCGATGGAACTGTGAGACGCACATTTCCGCACAATGATTTTTGTATCTTTTTCATAAACTGAGGGATGGCTACTGACATTAAGCTTAATGATTATATATTTTACAAGTATAAAGAAAGAATTAAAGAAAAACGGACTCATATTAAATATTACTGATAATATCAAATGGAAATAGGAGAGTCTGCAGTTAAACAATGCCTATACGCGAGCTGCCACTCATAATATTACATCGAATATTATTTCACAAAGGGTAAAGATACCCTATGTATAAAGGTATACAATTATATTTAATTAGCTAAAATTTTCTGATATATATAATTTCTTAGATTTCAAAAGAATTAACATTTTATAATACATAGAATATCCTTTTTTCGTAAAATATTTGCTATACATTTATACCGTTACATTTCAATTTTTAATTCATTACTGCATTCCTGTTCAGATTTTTTTTAGAATTGAATTTATTCAGGATTTTATTAATTTTATTTATTCCTTTTTTCTACATATATATATATATATCAAGACCTAAATATATGATACATGAATAAAAATGACTGTAGTTTAGTGTATTTATAATTATCTACGGAGGATAAATGTATTATCATTAGAATTAATTAATTTAACCACATTTTTATTATTTATTTTAGTAACTGCAGGTTAATCATCGGAATAAATTTACTAATGTAGAAGAAATTTTCAGTGCATGAAAAACGCCATCCCTGATCAAACCCAGAACCATTCGAATTGAAAGCGGAGAGGCTACCTCTCACCAAATAGTGGTGAAATTTGAAGTATAATTTTTATGCTGTATTTCTACTATTATACTTGTTTTTTATTTTAATTTATCTAGCAAAATAAATAAATTCAAATTCTATTTGACTTTCGTACAGAACTGTAAATTGTTCAAAATCAACTAATGTGGCTAATATAGAATAATAAATTAAAATATATATTAATAAGCCTAGATTATTTTTAGAGTATATTCGATTAATCTTTATTAAAAATTTGTTAAAACTGGACAGATTTTTACATATCTGTATTAATGAATTACGTTTTGATTCACTATAAATAATGGTGCATAAAATAAGAGTTCGTGTAGGTATATGATTTATAACAAAATATATTTAACTTTGTATATAATTTACCTCCGCCGATTGTACGATGTCCATATACAATCCTTGAATAAAACGTCGGTAACGTTTAAATGAGAACCCGTATTTGATTGAAAACAACTAAATTTTGAGGCTTACAAAAGCTTGAATTCATTAATCATACGACGACGTAATAAACTACGGAGTAAATCAGCACTCAGATGGATTGTTTGCTTGAAAAGGGAGTGATATGGGTCAACTATATATTAAAGGGAAGGGACAGGTAGCGAGGGAATCAAAGCTAAGAGATTTAGTAATTAGTCATGTTTATAAATTGGGGAGACCTGTCGGGCTTTAAAGCGTTTAACAACACCGTGTCGGCGCACAGCTGTTCCTAACTGCGGCGGTACAAACTTCACTAGGTTTACTATCATATTTCAAGCTCAATTCGTAGTTTCAATGCCAAATTGACCCCCTTCCTCTTTTAACTTTTAGTTTAGTTTCTCGACATTTTATCGCATGTTCTTCACGCACAGCCGACTCCGGACTATAACTACCCGAACCTCTGCACCATGTCTACGAAAGTGCAGTTATACGTGAAAACTTTCTCACGGACCTAGTAAACTTATCTTTGAAAACAGACAATTTTCCATATTATAATATAATAATTTACAAACTTGCAGATTGTTTAGATATCGTGTTCATTTACATTTCATTTAAATTGTCTGGATTTAAGCTTAATTACTTCAATACTAATTTTCAAAGCAACTTCTTTGTATAAACAATATTTAAACTTGAAATTCGTATTTGCTTTTAGAAAATTATCTTGGATTTCTGGGTTTATTGACTTAACCCAATGAGCGGATAGCCTACATTCGACGACTGACTGCAAACAAATTTAAATATTTCCTGTTAAAAATTCAGTACTTTATTTGTAAGTTTTAGGATTACGAATTAGTAATAATAAATCGGGTCAATTAGGATGTTTCTAGAAGAAGTAACATGCAAGGATGCTTCCTATGACACCTTGATCACATATGAATAAATCACATATGAATAAATTATTTAAGATTTATTGCATTTGAAATAATTTAAGGTACATAATTTTTTTTAAAATCTGGTGTGGGCACAACACATGATTTCGTTGTACGCCTATTAAATTACATTTGCACACTATTTTAAAATGAAAAGTACATAAAAATTATTTCATTAAAAACTTCTGATTTTTTTTCAAATGTTTTTTTTTTATTATTGAATTAATCATCGTAAAAATATTTTTACAGTGACAGGTAAATAATTATTAATAAAGCAATATATTTAATTTAAAAAAATTAAAAAAAAAAGAAAAGGAGATGAAGTCTCCTAATGAAAGCATGATTATATTGTTATAAATCACAACTTATAGTTTATATCGGAAACTTGCAGATCACCAGTCAGTTGAAAAAAAATGCGCAATTAATTCAATATAATTCTTTATAAAATCTCACATATTAATACGTACTGATATTACATTGGTGTATTAATATGTAAAAAATCTCTTGTAGACACCACATAACTTCCTTGTACGCCTATTAAATTACATATACACATTCTTTTAAAATGGAAAGTACATAAAATTTTATTTCATTAATTACTTCTGATATTTTTTCTTTATTGTTTTTATTGAATTATTATTTATTGTAAAACTTTTTTTTAAAGTCAGACGTTAATAATTATTAATAAATCAATATATATATAAATTAAAAAGAAAGTTAAAAAAAGAAAAAGAAGTCTGATTCGAACCGATGTGCCTTCACCTAAGATCCAAATATTTCATTAATTATATTTGACTATACATAAATTATATTTGACTATAATCCTGGAACCAATGAAAATAAGTACCACTTATATGATAAATCGTTGAAAAGCTCCTCAACGAATGCTTATTACTGTAGTTAAGAAAAAATCCAAAATTCAAATTTATTTAGAGGTCTGACTGTGTATACATTTTTGGCCCAGTCGATTGCAAGCAAAGGGCAGGTGCATAACTAGATGTTACACAGCGCTAAACCCAAAATTTCAACATTCTACGGCTAATCGTTTTTGAGTTATGTGTGATATATAGGTACGTAGTTTTATACAGACGTCACTCCGAAACTAGTCAAAATGGATATTTCGTTGAAATCTGAAAACTGAAAGTTTTCGCGATCATAGTACTTCCTTTACTTCGTACAAGGAGCTAAAAAAAAAAGTAGCCTGAAATTAGCGTGAAACCCGTCGTTTAATTCATATATTTTTAAATTTCCAATACAGTAAATAACTAAGAGTAATTTAAAAAATTAAAAGCAAAAGTGCCTTAAATTCACCACTATTTAATGAGCCTCTACGCTTTTCACCGGAAAGTTCAGTATAGAATTCCGATCAGGCGTGGTGTTTTTCATGTGCTGAAAAATTCCTCTATCATTAAAAACCGTATTCGGGTAATTAGATTGTAGTAATTAAAGTAAATAATAAAAGGGGCAAAATTAATTAATTTTACTGATAATAAATCTTATCCTCCGTAGGCAATAATATATGTATTAAATTAGTCAGTTTTACTCAAGACTGGAAAATTTAGGTCTTGGAATATATCAACTCTAATACGATTGAGAAAATAAATTTGAAGTAATATAAAGTAAGGGATAAGAAAAGAATGAAGTGTAAACTAAGGAAAAAAAAAGAAATACAAAGTATTTGGCAAAGTGAATAAAATCTGTTTTTCCTTTTAACCTAAATATTTGTTAGCCTATCAAGCAAGATACGTTTCGCTTATAACCAAGAAACTTTAAGTAACCTGGATATCTAGTTTCACAAAATATATTTCAAAATAAATTAAAATACAAAATAAAATATGTTAGTATTATATATACATTTAGAACTTTCATTAACTTTGATTTTATATATATATATATATATATATATATATATATATATATATATATATATATATATATATATAATGTAATCCCCGTCGCGGCTTCGCTCGTGTTATACAGTTGATTGCGTTTTCCGTTGTGGTCAGGGGATAAAACAGGTAATTAGAGAAGGCCATGCTCCCATCGCTCTTCCCATGTTGCCAGAGGACTCTGTCCTCTAGACCACGCTGTGTTCATTAAAATCGTGCTTGTGATTATGATAGTTATAGATAAATAAAAATTAAAGCATGTTAAATTTATAAAAATTATCACTAAATGTAATTCTTCAGAGCAACAGCTTGAACAATACAAGACCCGTAACTTTGAATGATCTGAAGAATGCGTGTTTCAAAATAGTCGGCCTTCAAAAAAAAAAATAAAAATAAAATATTAGTTGCAGTTGGTTATCTGTCCTTCGTACGGGTAAAAATTTGTTTTTCCCGGTTCTTATCGTTAACCGACAAACACCAATAGGAGTTGACCATACTTCGTTTCTCAGTTTTATTTTATGTTTTAAGTCAAGTACCTGGAAGTAGGTGCAGCCAGTCATGTTACACATACAATAATAGTGGCAGTGGCTGTATTGGTTCAGGCGTCACGCCGTACACCATCGCACCCCTTAAAAAAATTGAAATTCAAAAATGAAATGCGAAAATGGTTTTTAAATATTTATCTGAAGAGTATTAGCACGTTCAGATATAAATATCTCGTTTATTATAGTCGAAAATGGGGAGAATTTGCAATCACTTCATCATTTTAATGGTTGAATTTCAAAAAATATAAAAATTGGTTTTTAGATATTCATATAAAGACAACACGTGCGCGCGCACACATGCACACATACATTTACAACTTTAAACCAGATAAAAACCCATTTGTCCTCTAATTCAGTTAATTCATTCAACAATAAAACAGCATGTACATTTTTCTTCTTACTTAAATCCCTTTTTCACCGCAAAGATATTAATTCTTACGTAATGTTTAATAACCAAAGAATTTTTCGTGTAAGCTGCACAATCGCTTTGTTCCGCCCCTTGCAGAAAACAAACTACGGAGTGGAACCTGTTGTGTGTTCCAACCATTCTTCTCATGGCGTCTTTCGTTCTCCGCCGCAAAAAAATTGTACTTTTCTTGGAAAACAGATATTTATTTACAAATCACACACAGTGAAAAATGTGCATGAATCAACTGCTTTATGTAAAATCTTTTCTTCTTTTTTGTTTTCGTGTTGTTTAATTTGTGATTTCATTTTCAAAGTAATGAATAAATTTGTAGACAAAAAGTTTGGCTCTGAAATTTTTTCAAAAGTTTAATATTAAAAATATTCTATAAGATGATAACTAGGATATTCTACCCTACTAAACGGGATTTATATGTGTCTGTGTGTCGTCCCCCTTTAGCTTAGCACCGGAGGAATATACCGATCACTAGCGGATAATCCCGTTTCTCGTAGTGGTCAGATATATACTTGTTCAATTATTATATATCGATATAGCTGTATTTTATACACACACATATATATATCGAAGTTTGAGAAAATTTAGTAATTTTTAATGGAATCCGAATTTTCCGATGAAAATCGCAAATATCTCGAAAACGGTCTGTCTTAGCGTTCCGAAAAGTTTTTCACCCCCCCCCCCCCCGAATTAATGCCTCATCCGCATCCAGTGGTACCCGACGGATGATAATATTTTCAATTGCTCCCGGGCCACCGTGCGGATATTGGGGAGGGAATGCGTCCGTAATATCTCGGCAACCGCTCGTCCGATTTCAAACGACGTATGTATTAGCAGATCGATCGCTAACTGTTTAACGCATCGGGTACACTCTTGTTCGACTGGACCTTTGTTATACGGAAATTAAAGCGTTTACCGCTGTTTTGATTGCACTCACCCACCGTACAACGTACCGATCCAATATTTCGCTAAATACGATCAAAACTGTGCGCTAGCACAACTATAAAGTGTAAACTTATGAAAAAGAAGAAGTAGAAAATAAAAAGTATATAATTTTTTTTTTTTTAAACTACTCTTATGTTAAATACACTTAAAAGTAGAAAATAAAACAAATTGTAAAAACAATTTTTAAAACACCACTCTTAAATTAAACGGACTAAAATGTTAAAAATAATTTTAGGACGATATCCCAGAATGAATTTGACAACAAACTTTGATGGTGGTGATGTGTAAGATTATGTGAAAGTCATAGCTTGAAATTAAAAATTTTATGTTTTTCCAATTTTTTCTTATGCGTGATGCGTTAATGGCTTAAAGAGTGGGGTACAAACACGCATAAGAAAAAATTGGCAAAAACGTCCAATTTTTAATTTGAAGCTATGACTTTTACATAATCTTATACATCACCAACAAAGATAGTTGTGAAATCCATTCTGAGATACCGTCCTAAAATTATTTTTTACCATTTATTGCATTTAATTTAACAGTGATGTTTTAAAAGTTTTTTTTTTTTTTACATATATTTTATATATTTATATGATGGTTTTCTTTATATGAAGTAATGAACTATAACCAAAAAGTAGGCTCCGAAATGTACCGATAACTAGCGGAAAATCCGGATTCGCTACTATCAATTTCTAGAGTTAAATTTCTAATTTAACTTTCGTTATATCAATTTTTATCATTCAACAAAAACTTTTTTTCACAGAAGGTAATCAATTTTGGACCCCTAATAATCCCATTACGAGTCGCTGCCTGCCAGGGCAACCCGCTCGGAGGGCTGTAGGCTGTAGGGCTTGCCTGTGGCATGCCTCCTCATCTAGTTTGATTACTCAGTGACATTAATGTACCTATTGTACAAGATGAGAGAGAATTGTTATTCAATTTGAATCACAGTATCATGCGATGTAAATACAAATGTAAAAAATAAATATGAATCGGTAAACGAAAATATTTCTTTAATTAAAATTAAATTAAATTTTTTTTTATGTTAATATTTAAAAATCTGAAATAATTCAAGTTATATAATAAATATTGCAAACATATTGCAAACAATTATGCAGTATTTGGGTTTACTTTGGGCAAAATATTATATTGTTTTAAATCACAACTTATAGTTTATATCGGAAACTTGCAGATCACCAGTTATACTGCAATTAATTCAATATAATTTTTTATAAATTTTCATAGATATTAATACGTACTGATATTATACGGTGTAATGATATGTAAAAAATCTGATGTCGACACCGCATGACTTCCTTATACCCCTATTAAATTACATATACACATTTTTTTAGAATGGAAAGTACAAAAAAGTTTATTTCATTAATAATTTTTTTTAATTTATTTTATTGAATTATTTATTGTAAATTTTTTTTGTAAGTCAGACGTTAATAAATTTATGTATTTAAATGAAAAAAAAGTTAAAAAAAAAAACAGATGAAGTCTGATGTGAACCAATTTTCCTTCCTCTTGTAAGATCCAAATATTTCATTAACTAAAACTTTATTAGGATATAACTCTGGAACCAATGAAAATAAAAGCACTTATGACATATATCGTTAAAAAGTTCTCAATGAGGGCTTATTACTACAGTTAAGAAAAACTTCAAAATCCAAATTCTATTTGGATTTTGGGCTTTTTGGACCCTTTAGTCCAGTCGAATGCAATCAAAAGGGGAGGTGCACAACTAGATGGTATAAGAGTCCTAAATTCAAAATTTTAATATTTACTACGGCTAATCGTTTATGAGTTATGCGAGATACATACTTACGTACAGATGTCACGCCAAAACAAATGTATATTATAATTATTAACATTTTTTTTTAAAGAAACTATAAAGATGATTTTTAAAATATTCATATTATTATTATTATGTTTTGAAATTATATTTTTAAATTATTATTAAATATATGGTGAGTCACTACAATAAACTAAATCATAGCCAGGATATTTTATTTTTAATTTCTTATAGAAATTATAAAATTCGTGAAGTAGGTCATTGGTCATTGTCAAAAAATATTTATAGATATTATTTATATATCATATCATACTCTATAGAAATCCCCATAACCCCATATCTCAATATATTATTGAGAAACACTTATTGACAAGTTGTTATAAAATCATTAAAAATCCTTTTATGTGGTATTAGATTGTAAAAAATGTTTGTTGACATATTTACCAAATTTTTTCGGTTAGAAAAGTGTTGCATTTCTGAAGAAACAACTTTTTTTTAAAAGAATTTTATTTATTAAATATTTACAATGAAATTAATAATTATAAATTGGAAAAATTAAATATATCTAAGATTTAATATTTTTGAATAATTTAAAAATTTCTTAAAATAATAATTATTATTTTTTTTTATATTTTCATGCAAAACTATTAAAATACACCGTTTTGATAATTTTTTTTTTTTTTTTATTTATTTTAATCACAATTTAGATATAGAACAGTTATGTGACGTATTAGTTGTACTATTTTAGTGACTATTTTCTAAATATTTTTATTTAGTTGTGACTTTAAGGGATTTTATTCGCGTTGAAATTGACCTTGGGGTTGGTAGGTACTAGACAATATTTAAAATAGCTCAGTGAGGCATTAATATTCAATAATTGGGGTAACGCGGCCAGATAACCTCTATAACCTTCTAAGTTCAACTGTTTCGACGTTGGGCCCAGAAGATCTGTGAGGCTTGCAAGTTCAAATGGTCCGCGCATCATCTGCTCTTCGATTGCCCATTCTTTGAAACCATCCGACAAAACTTAGACCTGGATTGAGATCTACAATTTCTACTAAACTGGAAAGAAGGTATAAAACGTCTGTTGCGGTTCCTCTCCTACAGAGGAGTGAAGAATACGGTTTAGTGGTTTTTGTCTTATTTGCATATTTTAGTTTGTATTTGTTGTGACTTTTCTATGTTTATTCTTTATTGTTCCTATTTATTTATTGTTTATGATCATGTAGTGTTACTTTAGTCGCTAATGACTGTAATTGTTGATGAGACTGTAAATTAAAGGTATTAAAAAAATAAATATTTTAATAATTTTGAGGTAAAATAAATGTTTTTAAATAACTGGTTTTAAGAAAAATAAGAAGCGGTTATGTGCTTTACAAAACTATTTACATAAGAAAGAAGTCCAAGTAATATCACGATTGAACAGTTATACGTTTTTAAAATAATAACATTTTTCTGACTTTGTATTTATCCTATATTTATATCTTAAAAGTGAATAAAGTATTACTAAGATCTTATTTAAAAAAATTCCATATTTATAAATATCTACAAATTAATTAATAGGTATTATATTTTTTTTTTAAATTTAAAAAAAAATTAAATTTTAAATGAAATAATGGTTAAAAAAGAAAATAATTTACATTCAGAACACTTTTTAATTTTGTGTTTCCAACATATATAGCTTTTCTACATGAACACATCGGCTTTTTAAACTGTATTTTTGTAATCAAAAAACTAACACTTTTTTTTATGAACTAGTATCATTGATACTGTCCAACAGATTTATCACATAAAACCAAACCCAAACCCAAACAAAATGAATATCCGATCTACACATTAATGTGATGGATCATTGAATTCGATTTATTGTGGAAGTACTCGTTATAATATCGTATTTTCTAAATTCATCTTTTTAAAAATATTTTTATAACTTTATTAGAGTTCATCGTAAAAAATTGATGACGATTTAATTGAAATTTACTATCGATTTATGTGTAAATCCGTGATATCTCATCTAATGTTGGTAGAAATTATTCCCTTTAGTGTAAAGAACTAATCAAATTTGAACAATGAATTTTATTCAATTTTTTCTATGTTAAAAAAAAAATACAGTATGCTATGTTATAATAATACGTTCTTACTTTCCCGAATATGACAGTATTGTAAAAGAGTGCCTTCCGGTCAAGATTTCCCATTTCGCCTCCACCATAGGTTTGTTACATTTCTTAATTTTTTCTACTTATATAAAAGGAGTAGGTTAGCCAAATGACATGTATGGAATGTCTATAGTATGAAAGTGAATCATGGACGATAAAGAAAAGGGAAAGAGACTTGTTTGTGTTTTATTAAATGTGGGTATGGATAGAAGAACGGAGAAATTTGGATGGACGGAGGAATTTGAATTGAGGAATGAAGAAGTGATGAACACGATCAAAGAAGAAGAAATACTACTTATGGGTAAGTACAAAAAAGAGAAGGAAACCGGTTATGA